>NC_048926.1:79551736-79621974 GCF_011077185.1 Oxyura jamaicensis | reverse complement strand
CCCCCCCCCCCCCCCCCCGCGCCCCCCCCCCCCGCCCCCCCCCCCCCAAAAAGCTTTGCTGCAGGTCAAAATGCACCAGTTAGCCTTTGAGCCCTTCTTGCATAAGACACATGCCAACACTAGTTCCCCAAAAGCTGGCAACATAACTATGGCGAAGAAAGTCAAAAGCAGCTATTTTGACTCACAGTTTGGGAAGCAGCAAATCAGTCACCTGAGCCAGGTAGAGAAAGAAATCCCATGTGCCGAAGCAGCAGGGAGATGACCAGTGGGCTGCTCTCTGTATTTTTCAAATAAATGGATTAAGAAGGTATTATCTCATCATTAACCTTCAGTGCTGTATAGGCCTGCCGTAGGTGATGAAACCTTGGAAAGGAGGAGTAGAGCCTGCTTTTGGTAACGTGCACATGCATTTAGTTTTACAGCTTTTCAGTACCTGAGTGACAACTGGTCTTGTGCAAACAGAAGAATCATCCAAGTGCCTTTGTAAGGTGGTATCTGTGTTTACTAGGGACCATAATGCTACTCTATGGCTTCGCGGTTAAATAACTTGAATCCCTTATTCCACTAACTATCACATCAGTTTTTCCACTCTAAATGACTAATGGAATTTTGAATACCACACGTTTGTTAGCCTGAAGTTTGCCCAATGCTGCATGATTGCAAAATATTTGTAGATTTAGTCTTTAATGCATTGATTTTTCTTGTTAAGCTTTGCTATTGAGAGTCAGCAAAAGCTAGTTACAAAACAGCAGTGGCCTGATCATCTCCAAGGTACAGGGACCTCCCAGCCCCTCATTAGGTGCATCATCAGCTGAAGGTGTTTTAATCCTCCAAAGAAAGGAAAATCAGGACAACAGACTGGTTACCACATTCCAACTATTCTGACCAAAAAATATGTTGCAATTGTTGTGGGGGGAAGTGGTCCTTTCTCATTAGATTATGCTAAAGGCTAGTTAAAAATGAATTTTGGGCACTGAAGCTTGTCACTGTGTTAAAAAAAACAGTAGCTCCCATGTCCCCGTTTTGACTAGTCCTTCCGTTTGTGTGAGATAGAGGAAATGTAGCAATTTTTTCTTTGTTCTGCTATCCAGTAGGTGTCTACAACACGTAGTGTAGCAAAAGTCGCTTTGTGATTTTGACCAAGGATGATAAGCAGCCAGTTCAAACTATCTTATGCTTGGTAGTGGAATTTGGACAGCTTGTCATTGTTTTGGAAATGCTCTGAAGTTTTGAAAATGAGGGACATAGAGATAAAATAAATATCTTGTTGAAATCTTTGGGGGATGTAAGTGATGACCCATGTTCTGCCTGACTCTTTCAGATTAAATTTGTCCTTGTCAGAGGTCCCTCATTTTCCCAGTAAACGTTGCAGGCCATGCTGAACATCCCATCTGCTATTCCCGAAGTGCATCAAGAAAAGAGGAGAAAAAAAGGATTCTCTTACTGCTTGCATTTAGCAGCAGCAGTCCCAGTTCAGTAGCAGCCCTTGTGGGACAAAACTTTAAGGCACTGGGGCAGATATGATACACCTTTGTATCCCAGTGACTTAAGTCCTTGTGAATTTCATCTTAAATTTGTTACTTACCCAGAGACAGTCATCCCCATCAAAGCTGGTAGCATAAAGAAGGTCAAACTACAAAGCACCCTCTTCCAGTCATCTTCTTTAAAAAGCTTCTCAAAACCAAGTGGGTTTAGGCAATAGATGAGTAAGATTTGAACATAAATTCACCATGTACTTGTGGTGAATTTACCACGTGCTTAGACTTCTTCTTTATAAAGTCTAAGATTAGTATAGCATTCAAATTTATCTACCTGAGATTTGGGAAGAAAAATATCTCCTTCCTTGAACTTTCTGCTTCATCTCCGGTATTTCTAAAGCATTGCATCTGCATGGTATGGAAAGTGAATCATGGACAGAAAAGGTTGCAGCCCTCACTACACAATAACAAAAGGCATTTCAGGTGGAGCAGCACCATGTGGCTATCTTGCTGTTCCATTTCCATCGAAATAATTTGGGCAGCCAGATTAAGAAAAGTACTTAAGTTACCTTACAAGTCAAACTGGTGACATCTTCTCTAGATGAAGTTTTCCGGAGCTTTATCCATTAATCCTCTGGGAGGGCACAATCCTGACTTTGTAGGCTCTGAACAGGCTGCCAGTGACCTTCACCGAGGAGTCAATGCTAGAGGGCTAACAACCTTCCTGGCTCCACCAGGCTGGTGACAGGATACACAGGGACAACCCGTGCTCTGCAAGTGCCAGAGGAGAGAGGGATATCATATCAGACCTTTTGAAAAAGAAACAGATTCCTGCTGTAAGCTCCAAATGAAACGCACTGGCCAAGATGGAGGGTTTGGCAGACACTGACAAGAATGTTTTATTGTTGATAATCACTTCATATTGTTGATTAAGAAGAGTGTTGCCATCTGTTTAAACTATTCACATAAAGGCTAAACAGGTTTGGTCAGTGCATATTTCTACAGGCCATTCTAGATGAGCCCGTTCCTTTCCACCTCTATCTCCTCAAATACCTTCTCCCTCTCTTAAAAAAAAAAAAAAATAAAACAAACAAACAAAAAAATGCACTGACAGTTTTAGCAGTTTGGAAAAAGTAGGCATTTTCCAAGCTCCTGGGGACAGGCTCTTCTCTCCAAGCTGGGAAAAGTGCAACACGACTTCACTGTTATTTCAGTTCCACACCACAATAATGAAGAATATCATTTAGCCCCTGCTGTTTTGTGTCTCTGAAAGAAAATCGTTGTCTTTGTTTCAGAAAGCTGGCCACAGAAGATCAAGTTTGGAAGCTGGATGTTCATGTACTATTTCTTTTAAACAGGGTTTCAGCAGAAAAATCTACCCCTAAATCAGGGCATGAATGTGTTTTTTAGGGGTCTAGTTCATTTTAAGATCCAGCACGGATTAATTAACACAAAGCCCTTAAAGCAGTTTTTTTGGTTTTGCAGCACATTCCTGCAAGTCCTGGTGAAAAATAATAGGATGCCTCCGTCCAAAAGCTCACCTACTGATTACAAAGTCATACTCATTACTGAACCCTTTAACTGTGCCGGTCTGCATCCACCCAGATCACTGAGGGCAGAAGTCACAAAACAAACCCTCCCTCACTGTTTGGGAACAAACGTGGAAAATACAGGAAGATGGAGAGGGACATAAGGTGCTGTCCTCTCACAGAAACAAAGTTCTGTTTTGACATCAATACCCAAAAAAGCCTGCTCCCAGCACAAAGGCACTCTGCCCCGTCAAGTGCCCTCCTGGCTCCAGTGAGGTGGGAGCCAGCATAGCTGCATGTATTTAAATTTAGAACCTATCTTGAAGTCGTGTAGAGGCTTTATATGGGTTATCTCAGTAGAAACCAATTAAGCATAGGCAATTGATGCATGAAACAACAGAGCAAGTGCCATTGAGAGCCCACCGGGAAGTGAGAAGGCAATGACTATTTCAACAAATTCACACTCCTCAATGAATGCCACAAAGCACTCAAAACCCAAAAGCATTTTTTCCGGGCTTTAGGAGAAGCAGCAGCAGCAGCAACAACATGATATTCACCCACCTCTCTACCTCCTTTCTCATCTGTTAACTCCATGATCTAAATTGTGCCCTCAGTATCCAGAAGTTGCCCATTGAAACTGTGAGCTTCTGCACCTCCTGAGAGGTGTGACTTCAGGTGCAATCAGACATACCTGCACTCTCCAGCCTGGCTCTGCATTTTTCACGCAGGTGGCACAGCCTCTCCGTGAAGGCACTGCTGGGATTTTCACCCATGCAGGAGGAAGGCAAGGCATCATGCTCTCAGACTCATCTTTTAGTAAAAGTTCATGCCATCAGTACACCATAAGCCCACGTTGCTGGAGGTTGCTGTTCTGCTCCACCTGATCCTACACAGACTGATCTGGGAGGAATCTGATTCCTTCAGGAACTACCCTGGCGATGTGCCCCTGAAGCCAGCACAGCTGAGGCAATGCTGTGCAGAGCAAAGCCCCCACAAGCAGTCCCTCTGCAGTGGGATGAGGCCATACATGCTGAACTCCTTTCTGCAGGCAGTGGATGTCTTGGAATATAGGTTTCTGGGGAAAAACAAGACTGTATCTTTGCATCAGACCTCGAGTGGATACATGCTTCTGTAGAAAGTTTGGCTGCCTTTCTAAGGCTGACCCTGACAAATGCAGACCCTTCCTTCAGCAGAATGGCAAAAGTAGAGCCAAAATAACAATACTAATAATAACAACAGCAACCATGACCAACAATGAACAAAAACAACCAAACAACTGCCCCCCAAAAACAATCCCAAACTCTGTGCCATCAACTAATCATAGAGTCTTAAAATCACAAAATGGTTTAGCTTGGAAAGGACCTTAAAGCCCACCCAGTGCCACCCCCTGCCATGGGCAGGGACACCTCCCACCAGCCCAGGCTGCCCCCAGCCCCATCCAGCCTGGCCTTGGGCACTGCCAGGGATGGGCCAGTAGTAGAGGCCAAACATTTTTGGGCCATCATTTCTTGTTGAAAAACAGAGAAAGCAACAGTAAAAGTGTAACAGCTTGTGCTGCATCTAATGGTACAGCCACCACTCTGAACAGGACCTTGGAACAGAGCTGATGGCCTGGCAAAAATGTCAGTCTACTTAAGACACTCGTGCATGACATTATGGCTGCATCACCACAGGACTAAGCACCTCCAGATGCCAAGAGGCATCCAGACAGCACTGAATGCTACTGAGCACCAACAGACCACTGAGCATCCTGTGAAATTCTTCCAGATTACACTGAAGTTTAGTCATTTGGCTCTGCTGATGTTGCTATCAGAGATGTTCTCTCATGCTGTCTCACTGACACATTTATTCCGAGATGACACATTGCCATTGCTAAAGTATGCAAGGACACATGATAAACTTCACACAGGCTGTTTCAGATCACCTCTGTCTCTTCCATATGGCTTGACATAGCTTCCAGGAGGACTTCTTTAATGATTTTCCCAAGGCTAACTGGTCAGTAGGGTCCTCCTTATAAACCTTTTTAAAATTAGTGGAACTACCTGTGCCAGTTCCCTCAGGCCCCTGCGATGCCTCATGTCTGGTGGACTTTTGTGTGTTCAGGTTCCTCAGGTGGTCTCAAACCCAGTCTCCTCTTGTAATGGAAGGACCTCATTCCCTCAGTCCCTGCCTTGAGGTTCAGAGAATAGGGAGATGTGGGAAGAAGGATGGCAAGGGAGGACTGAGGCAAAAAAAATACTGAGTTCAGCACTCTCCATGTGTGTTGTCACTAGTTGTCCCACCTGGTTTATCAGAAGGTCTAAAGTACCTGTAGAAACACTATTCTTTGCATCCTTTGTCAAGTTCAGCTCCAACTCTGCCTTAAGCTTTTCAGGTCCCATCCCTACACAGCTGAATGGCAACCCCATATTCTTCCATGCCACGTGTCTCTGCTTCCACTGCCTGTGTGCTCCTTTCTTACACCTCAGTTTGACCAGCAGATCCCCACTCAGCCAAGCCAGTTTCCTGCCTTCCTTACTTTATTTCTTATGTGTGGTATCAAGAGCTCTTGTGCTCTGAGAAAAGTGTCCTTAAAGAGGACACCTCTGATAAGTTCCTTTACCTCTAAGGATGGTTTCCTGGAGAATCCTGCTAATTCTTCAAAGAACTGGAATTTTGTCCTTCTAAAATTCAGAGTCCTGACTTTACTCTTCGTCATGCCCTTATCTCTGAAAATCACAAGCCCCATCATGACATGATCACTGCAGCCCCAACCTCTCTAACATCTCATCTGCGTTGGTGAGCACCAGGTACAGTACTGCTTCCCCACTGGTTGCGCTATCTATTGCCTGCCTTAAGTCATCCTTGGTACAATGCAGGAGTCTCCTTGGTTGCTTACAGCACGCAGTGCTGCTTTTCCAGCAAATGTCTGCATTGCTGAAGTCTCCCAGGAAGGTAAGACTCTGTGAGCACGATGCTTCCTGTACCTGGGGTAAGAAGCCTTTGTCAACAGACTCCCCAGGACCAGGTGGCCTCTAGTAAACAACAACTGCAAGGTTTCCTTTGTTGGCTCGGTCCCTAAATGGTTGTCTTTATTTACAACACATTCAGTAGAAATCTTTAAATTCAGAAGCTTAGTTGCTAGGTGGTAAATTTTTGTTCTGGAATAAAGCAGTTTTCCTGGTATATGAAAAAAAAAAAAATGGTTAAAGTGATCACTGAAGTAACAGCCTGTGTGAGCAGAGCTGTATTTGACACTAATTTGTTCCTTAACTGACCTTTCTATCTACATAAATGTGTGTTACGTTCACCAAATGCAAACATATTTTAGCCCAAGGGTTGTTCATGAACATTTTGCTTCGACTTGTTACTTGTGGGAGTACAACTGTTGTATAAAAGACTGAGTAAATTTAAATTTACAAGCACCCTGATACCACCACGGTATTTGTTTTTTGTTTGCTTGGTTTGGTTTGGCTTGGTTTTGCAAGTAATAAACCTTTCATTTTCACAAAAGAAGAGTGCTTAGTAACCTGGACAAATAAATGTGCTCTGTGCATATGATAGTAAAATGGAGGTCCCTTCCAGCCATTCAAAGATGAATGAATCAGGTTTGCTATCACTTGGCCAGCTCTAGCATGACATCTGTAACTCTAGACAAAGCCACCTCAAGCCCTTGCTCCTATCTAACTCATTAGCCAAAGGGTTCTGCTGCCTCAGAACGGACCCTGAAGTCTTGCATATTTATTCACTTAGTGGGCTGTAAAATCAATGTGCTGCACTCCTTCTGTACGAAGGATTTGCTGCTACATACACACATATTAAACATGCATGTGCAGTTAACCTTCCAAATCAAGCAGCTCAATACAGCTAAGAGCCGTTCTAATGATGTGTCAGCAACAACAACAAAAACAACCAACCAGCACCAACAACAGAACACAGAGAGAGGCACTCAAAGTGGCTCATGAGCAGCTTGTTTGATTTGCTTATTAATGGTGTTATGCTTGACTGAATGATTACTTCCTTCTAGGCAGCGAGCTAATTTCTTGCAATAACAAAAACAATTCTTGGAAAATTTGTTAACAGCAATTACTCTTCAAAACGAAGCTCAGAACACCTGCACGCTGGGATTTAAGCTCAGCTACGAGTGTCATTCCTATTGCCTGGGTCATTTTTTAAAGGAAATGCAGTATTTTCATTTAAACGCACACACCAGAGATACAGCATGTGATGAATGCTTGAGCTTTATCTGCCCAACCGCCAGATGAAGTCTCCAGAAATATGCAGCAGTTGCTACTTTTTTTTTTTTTTTGCTAAAGTAAGCATATATAGTCATAAGCAAATGTATACCTCCACAAAACCAAAACCATAATGTAAAATGCATTTGAGGTGTGATCAGGTCTAGGAACGCTTGTTATCTGCTTTGCTGGTGCAGCACCACGAACCCACTCTCCATTTGAAACAGGAAACAGACCAGACCGAGCAATGGCTGAGGAGTTTCATAACGACTTTCTGTGAGAATGACTTCCTCTCAGTGACAGCAGGTCTATTCTCATGTAATTCAAAGGGATTCTTCGCCTAAAGCTGGGCTAATTTCCTCGCCTTGCCTTGCCTATTGTGGCTTTTTACTATCCAACCTGATGCTGGAAAAATGTGCTCCTTTAGAAGAAAAAAAAAATAATAATAATAATAAAAAAAAATTCTGCTTCACTGTGGGCTCTGCCTAAAGAGGAGGGAAGTTGGCTACATATGTGTTGCTTTTTTTTTTTTTTTTTTAAGCGCTTTTTTTTTTTTTTTCTTTTTTGAATAACATGCAGCAGACTCAAATTTTATTACTTTTTAGCTTGCAAAAACACTTCTTCAGGCCAGACATCTCCAACAGCCGCCTCTTTACATAAATACACCACCATGTCCTATTTACCGCAAATCCCAAAGACAGAATGCAGCTAAATTACAAATAAAACAACAACAACAAAGAACACTGGGCCAGAGCTATGTGGTCGCTTCAGCCCCTTCCAGAGACATCCTCCTGTCCCAGTCCGGATCAGAGCTGTCGGGGCGCAGCAAGCTGCGCACTTTCCTTCTCTCCTGGGCATGCTTTGAGGGCTTCATAGCACAGCGAGGGCTTGCTCAGGTTCCTGACTGCAGCTTTCTGAAGTTTAAAACAAGGAACCCGTAATTGCAGAGTCTTCATCTTCTTTGTTCATTGCCGATGACTTCTGGGGCCCCGTGGTGAAGAACAGATGGAAACCGTGCTCACAGCAGCCTTCTCCAGCACCGGAGTCATGCGAGGTCTTGCTTTGGATTAGTGGCACAACAGGTGCTGTTTCTAGATGTCAGGGAATTCTGATAAGATTAGAGAGAATTGGCTGAACCGAACCGTTCGGGTTGCTAGCATAAAGCTGAAAGCTCCGCCTTCCCACCCCAAATGAATTGCTACAAGGGGCTGAACACCTCGGAGAAGGAAAGCACAGCCAGAAAGCAGAACATGCCCTGCTGCTATTAGTGTGGAAATGAACAGTGAACCAAGAAATAACAGTGCAATAGATAAGCTTTTCTTTACCCAGCGAGCCATTAGGAAAAGCAAATAACATAAATATTCACTAAAATGTATAAATATTATTAAAACTGTTTTTAAGTTATAACAATCCAACCCATCACTTTCCCTCAGACTGTTTCTTCCTAGAAGGTCAGAGTTT
The DNA here is from genome assembly GCF_011077185.1 of Oxyura jamaicensis. Lineage (NCBI taxonomy): Eukaryota > Metazoa > Chordata > Aves > Anseriformes > Anatidae > Oxyura > Oxyura jamaicensis. The sequence goes on along the minus strand of NC_048926.1, from coordinate 79,613,292 downwards.
TTTTCTTCCCTCAGTGAGGACTTTATTTTTTGTACACAAGTGTTGCAAACATGTTGATAATGAGAAAGAACAGTAAGGAAGCATTCAATAAACAATACTCTGAGACTTTTTTTTTTTTTTTTTCCCAGAAACTTTGTTGTTATTCTTTCCTGCGGTTTGCATTTATTATTTTTTGTTGTTGTTTTGATATTTTTTTTTCCCTTGAAAGGTCTAAACAATATAATAATTCCTGGAAAGTATTTATATTTCTCTTTTACGCATTTCCTCATTATAAGCGCTCCAGCCTTGACTCGGAGCTTGCCGGCGCTCCCATGCCAGCCTTCCTGTAACGCCAGTGGCACTGCCTACATGGGGACAACCCCACCCCATCTCGGTCAGCGTGCCAGCCTGGCTTCTGCAGCCCATGGAGAGATCCTTCACGGGCACCCCAGGCTCATCTCATAAGTTACCTTTATTCCCTGCAGGTAACTTATCAAAGGCAGCCAGCAGCGGGAGATGCTTCCTCTGGTTGCCAGTCCTAGATGATATCATTCCTTACCATTCACAGCTCTCGTGCTGGGGAAGGTGTTAAACTGGTTGGTGGTTTAGGAGTTGCGTTTGGCGTCTCAGATGTGTATCTCCAGTCTTAAACCAAACAAAGGTTAGTGGCATTACAGATGGGGAAAATGGAGCAGGCGTATCTATCTTCTGGGACTTGCTCCAAGGCCTATCACCCTGGACCTGAGCCCCTGGTGCCCATTCCCTGTATTGCCCATTTCCAAAAAGGTTTGGATCTTTTTTCTTTTCTTTTTCTTTTCTTTATTATTATTATTTTTTTTTCAGTAGAGGTGGCACAGCCTTGATCCTGCAGATCCTCATCATCCTCCAGTGCGGTGCAAGCGTCAGGCTCCTGAGCCGCCTCAGGGAGACGGACTTCAGCTGGTGTTTCAAAGGTCACGTAAAAATTCCTCCCAAATCCCCGCTTAGGCACCTAAAACTTCTGAGCCTGGCCGGGAGAACATGCCCAGCCCTGCTGTAAATCCCTGCAGCACAGAAGCAGTTTGAGCTGGCAATGCAGAAGGAAAGCTCACAAAAACAGGGCTACTTCCATTCTTTCCAAAGATGCCACGTCTTTGAAGAATATCCCAGCTTTTGGCTTCTCTCTCCCTCCCTCCCTACCTATGCAGGTAGGAGAGAGGTGGTTTCTCTTCCCTTTCCTTCACACACACAATTTCTGATAATTTCTAGCATCCAGGTTTTCCTGGAACAGGGTTTGCCTGGAATTTCTCTGGGCGTTATCAGAGTATAATGTTTCTTCCACAGAGCAAGCACAGCTCAAAAGTCACATATACTCCCCTTGATGAAACATTCAAAGCCCGTTTGCCCCACTGACTGTTAATAAAATGAGGGTAAAGCAGTGAAGAAGCACTGCCAGAAAGCAGCTGATTTAGAGCCATGAAGACAGGAGAAGCTCTGACCTTTGCCTGCAGAAGTATGAGTTTGGGAATATTGATGAAAATATCCATAATTAGTGGTTAGAAATAAAGCACTTCTAGCTAGCCATAATTTATGACGCATCTAACTTCAACGGAATGTTTAAAATTGATTAATTACCTTCTAGCATATGTTCACCAATTTACATTCAAACATTGAACAGGAACAGTGAAAAAGAACACAGTCCTTTACAGCCCTGACAGTAGCAGGCACATTATCAGAGATCTGCGCTGAGAATATTTTTCTGAAAGGGAGTGTATTTGTATACTTTTGACATTGTGAATGATTTACTAATCAATATGCTTAACTAGTCACTTTAATTATAGGTTACAAATTGTTTTAAATTACTTAACCAGCCTCTGGCTTCCTGTTATTTGTTTTGCACATTGTGGTAGAAAAGAGGTCAAGGTACACAGCACAGTTATGATGTATTGATTTATAGTGTGGAAGGGTAACAGTGTTCTTGGCAAGACTTTACTTCTCTAGTGGCTTAAAAAAAAAAAAAAAAAAAAAAAGCTATTAGGCAATGACTAATATTATAGCTCTAATTTAAGATGATTAAATGGTTATATTTTATTTGGCAGTAGCTGGTACAGTTTGAGAAACAAGGAATCACTTAATGACTAGAGCGATGGGTGTCTTGGAAAGACTGAGGCAGGTAGGAAGTTGCAATACTTCTGTCTCAAGGTGGGCTTTATAGATGTTGGGTAGTTTCTTACAGTTTGAAAATTCAACAGTAGTGTTATTGATATCTTACATGGAATAAGGAGGTCCAAATCACTTTGATTCTCCCATTTCCAAATAAGATGGTTTTAAATCCTTAATGATATGCGTATGCCATGCTAATATTCATGGTACGCTCTACAGAAATTGATGTCAAGCATTACTGAGACTGAAGAAAAATGGTAAGGGAGTCTGTATTCCTGGGAAGAGTGCTATGTCCCACTCCAACAATTGCTGGTTGCTTTCAGTAGAATTATTTGGGCACAGAAAAACCGGTCACCTCAATGTTCAGCGTGCGTCTGCTCTCAATAAAATCCTCAGGGAGGAGCATGTGGCAGAGCAGTGCCCTCGCCATGAAAGCCTGGAGGCGCGGTGCTGTCACCTACTGGGTGAGCACCAGGGGCTGCCGAGGTGGCACGCAGAGTCCTGCTCTCCAGCAGTGTCACAGCACCCCGGCGACACTGGGTGCGGGCTGAAAGCGGGAAGTCTGCAGTCAAATGGGAACTGCAACCGAGCCCCAGGTGATGGGCCTGTATACCTAGCTAATTCTGCTTAAATCCTCTTCGATACATATGGAAGGTGCGAGCCAAGTTCTTTTGGCTTGTTTTGTTAATTAATGACTGAATATTCCGGCTGCTTTCCATGGGAAAAAGCATTCACTTTCGGTCAAATGCACTATTCATAGATACCCTGTACTTTCCCATTCAGCCACCAAATCCCAACAAATCATTATCTCCAAGAAGTGTAACCTTGATCTTTACATGATGTTAAAGACCTTGTATTGGCACAAAAAGAAATGCATCAGTCCTGTGTTCATTTTGACAAAGATAGAGTTATAGGTGAAAGAATGAGGGGAAAAAAAAAAAAAAAGACCCAAATGCACACACACAAAGGGAATTTAGCATGTTATCTGCAACATTTCCTAACACTTCTTTTCCTCTTTCCTTATGACTGAGAAGTATGTTTATTTTTAATCAATGCTGGGTATTACAGAGTGTGCTAAGCATGAGTGTAAGAGCAAGAGTGATTTAACTGGACATTAATAAAATGCGTATCTTTGCACTGCCTTTCCAACTTCTTGAACATAGAAAAAAACTTCACATTTGTATTGGTTACCAAAGAAATATCACAGTAAATTGTTATGTATCATGAATAATTTTCACCATTTCAATACGAATTGACAACACCAATACTCTGAAGCTCCTGCCTGAATAAGCCAAAAGCTTAAGATATTTTGAGATTGGAATTCAGCAAAAATAATGTCTTTAGAAGAAGCTGAAGTCTGAGTTCACTGAGCCACTGGGCTCAAACCGTATGTGCCCTTCCTACAGCAGCCCACGGCAGCAGGCAAGGAGCTCGCTCCAGTTCACCACCCACCTTCACCACCGGCCCTCACAACTCAGATGCTGCACATCTTTGACTTGTTTTGTGCAGGCCCTGGTTGTCCAGCGGGTGTGTACCCTCTTGATCACCGAACAAAGCAGGTGAGCACTGGAAAGTAAGTGCTGTCACACGGGACAACCAGAGTATGCTGTCCTGTAGGAATCCAAAGGAAGAGAGCAGAAAACGAAGCAGGTGACTGCGTGCCCACAGACAGACTTTCTGCCCCAAACTTGACAGTCAATCACAAGTAGGAGCATGGCTCTCTTCAGCCCTCACAGTATTCCTGGAAATGAGTTAAAGATCAATCCAGAAACTAAACCAAGCCTGAAATGACCCCTCGGCATCAAACAGAGCTCCTTTTATGGCCTGGGAGATAAATGGGCCAAAAAAACAAACAAGGGTAAGCTTTGTATCACAACATGTTAACCCACCTTTATTGAATATTTAATCTGGCTGAGCAGATGTACAGCAATTTCACACCCACGTACTCACTAGGTCCTGCTTACGGGGAAGCCAGACCTGACTTTGCTGATGCAGGACTGTGGGCTGGGCTGCCCTGGTGGTCCACAGGGGGCAATATCCAGAGAGGGATCCTGGCACCCTTGGCGCTGGCTGCAGCTGAGCTCTGGGAAAGTCCCAGGAAGGTCTCTTGATCCCCAGGAGCCTGGACCTGTAGCCTCCTGCTACCTCTCTCTCACCTTGTGCCAGACCAGTTTCCAAAGTGCACCCTTTCCTAACAGTGCTAGTCATATGCATGCCCTGCACGTCCAGACAACGAGAATTTTTTCTTCCAAAACATAGCAGCAACATGCACTGTCCTTGACACCATTCAAACTGAAGACACTACGGTGGCTTTTTCTCAGGTGCAACTCTTTCAAGAATTTCACCCTCAAGGTACCCTAAGCATGGGCACTGTTTACAGTGTTTTATCTCTGTCCCATCTAGGCCTGCAGTCTGGATGCCAGCAGCATTCCTCTGAGAGAAGGTCATGCCTACAGCCTGATCCTACAGCCGAGAGAAACGCCCAGGGATTAGGAGAGGCAGGAGACCCGAGACGTCCCCTGGGCATTGCCCAAGGCTCTTGCCGTGGCTGCAGGAGAAGGACAAAGCGAGGCCCTGGGCAAAGCAGGTGACAGAAGCAGAATCTGTTTTGTCTCTGCTCATACTGCTGCGTGCAGGGAGTGTGTGTGGCTCCCCATATCTAACACAAGTGGGGAGTGGATTGTACGTTTCATGTTGACAAAGTCCTCACGATAAACAGGAGCGATGGCTTCAGGCAATGACCTGACTGTCCAGTTTCTTGCAGAGCTGTGTCAGCTGCCGAGTTGTGTACCCTTCTCTTCTTTCCATACTGGCATACGCCTTTTATGTACGCCCTTCAGGTGACAGTGGCTGTGTGGGGAAAGAAGGGGGTCCCTGAATGTCTACTTCATGCTTAAGCACTGGTCGCTGTAGGCTGGGACAGTGTCCTCGGTATCCTCAGTATTGAAGGTACTCCCAAGGCTGCACCCTGGCCCAGGCCTTGACCCAGCCATATGTTGAAGCTCAGGGTTCACCTGTAGCTGACACCAATCAGCCTGACTTGAACAACGAGCTATGATGAAGGTCAGTCTGTGTGTGCAAGGCTTTGCCCATGCTTGCCCTCTCATCCCTCGCCTTTAGCTGCACAGTCCTCAAAAAACAGGGCTCCCACTCTCTCTGGGGCTTAAATCGCCTCAGGTCATACTTCCCATCATCACACTTCTGTCCTAGCATGTGCTTGTTCTCAGCATTGTCCTGGTTCCCTCAGGAACTCAGATGGAGCCCTAAGCCTCAGATGCACCAAGGCCCTTCACACTCTGGCTTCTGCAGTGGAAAGAGAAGGATTAAGTGCATTGGGATGCTGCAGAGGAGCACGGGCAGGCCAGGTCCCCTGGCAGACCCATATGCATGTCCTGCCACGATCAGGCAGAGTGTCCCTAAAGCCAGCCCATCAGTCACAGCATTCAGCTGTCTTTGCTGAGGTTGCACCCACCTAAGCCTTGTGCTGCGTTGACTAAAGCTGAATTTCAGGTTTTTGAGGGAGATCTGGAGATTCGATGTCTCCATCTGCAAACCAAAAGCCGCGTTTATGTTCACAACACAAGTCAGTCAAGACCAGATTTTAATGCCTGCACATATAACGCATAATTCCCTGTTGGTGCAATTCAACGGTAAGAGACATTGCGTGAAAGCAGTAAGGATCAGCATCTGACCTTGAGAAGCAGCAGAGCGGTCACCGGCTGCTGCTCACTGCCAGCACAAACGAGAACGATCGCTGCGGGCTAAGTCCTGCAGTTGCTAATAACCAGGCTAAGACAATGACAACCACTGTCGTTGATCTCAGCTTTGTTTTCAGTCTTGGCCTCGTGTGAATCTTACCAGGAAGACAATTTTTGTCTTCTTCACACTTAACGAGGTTAAACATCCCACTTCCTTTCCTGCTCTCCATATCGTTCTGTCTACAAACATGTAGAAATGCAAACATCTCATTTTTCAATGCCTCCCCCCAAATCAAAAAGGGTTATTTATTGAAGTGCAGGATTAACTCATAAAGTACTGAGCTACTCAAAATGCAGAAGTCCTCTCTCTCTGCATTACAAGGAATTAAGCATGGCTTCCTTCCTCTCTCCCCTAGGACAACTAGAAATAATGGACCTAATTTTGAGCAAAACATGTATTGCCACCACTTATATAAAAGTCATAGAAAACAAACAGAAAAAGAAAAAGAAAAAAAAAAAAAAAAAGAAAGAACTTTAATTAGTTTCAGTACAATTTTCCTTCTAGAGCTAGATACCAGATTAAAATAAGTAGCAAGTGGTTTAATTAGTCAGAACTAATGAATTCTGAAGATCTGTGGTCTATAAGCAGTAACTTTGTGTTTTATGATCTAGATGTTAACTCACTTCATATGGTATGTAAAGCATTCCCTCTTGTTGACTAGTACTTCTGAAAACAAACAAGCGAACAAACAAAAAACAGAGTAATTCAAACAATATTTCTCAGAATATTTGACTATAACCAGAGAAGTCATGAATAGAAATGCACACTTTGTTTCTTTGCTAATTCACACAGTTTCAGAAAGCTAAGATATATTTTTTAATCATGTCAGGCTCAATTTTTTGAGGAGGAGAAAAAATCTCAACTTCTGTTTCCTTTGCAATAAAAGAATGTTTTCATGAACAGTCAAGGCTCCTTTTCTGGGTTAGAAAAGCAAGACGATATTGTTTTTCCATTTACTTTCTCCTCTAGAGCATGCTGCTTTCAAAAACAAGGTCTGCGTCCCTGGGGTCAGATGGCATAACTGTGTATTCTGGCTGCGAGGATTTAGCTGTCCATCTCCTGAGGCTACGTAAGGTTCTTTTTCATGCTCAGAGGATTATCTTTAACATTAATCTCTCAACGTTTTCAGCGAGCCATGTCATCTGCAAGTCAGTAGGCTTGCAAGCCGGCATTTGCTCTGCTAGTCCTTCCTCTGCTCTCCGCTGCAGAGCGTGAAGTGTCGGGGGAGCAGGCTGTGTCCCAGCTGGTAAGGCAGCAGTGCTCCATGCTGCTGCTGTAGCTCAGGCATCACCCTAACCTTTAACTCCCTGTGCTGAAGAGGACTTCTGCTGGCACTGAATTTAAGGAGCTGACTCACTCTTAACCCTCAATAGCCCTGCAAAATAGCCCATTTTTTCCTAAATCTGGCTCTAAAGATGGAAGAATCTAAAAGCTGTAGGCACCTGGTCCTTGGTGGAGAGCTGAAATGCTTGCCTTAGGTGCTCTGCATTGGCACGCAGTGCTGGCAGGAGAAGTCTGTGCCAGAAAGCAGCCAGAGAGCACTTCTTATGTGGAAATTGTGGGAAGTGACTGAGTGACAGAAAATAACAGAAATTTAGGAATCTCTCAGGAGTTTCTTCCCTTTGCCTTTGCTCTACAGCTGTAATCCAGCTTCATTAAATATATAACAGAGAACAGATGGATACAGGACTCGTGGGTGGAGATACATGAACCAACGAGCTGCCTTTCACGCCAGCGAAATAGCCAAAAGGTAGGGACACACTTAGCTCCAAGGGCATCCTCAAGCGTCCTTTACTGGAGTACGAGTTGATTCCCTAGGACCTTATCCAGCAGAAGGTACAAAATGCAATAATTGAACACCAGTTCTGTCTTAGACCAGAGGGGCAGGATCTGGAGATTCTTCAGGGGGCTGCTGGAGTTCCAAAAGTCAATGTGAGAGTGAGGGAGCCCTGCAGTGGAAAGCAACAGAAGTCCCCCCAGGGGCAGCACTTCTGCACATCCCTCCCTTTCTCCTTCTTTCCAGTGCCTGCTGTCCCCAGTGGACCACAAAAGCCTGTCTGCAGAGGCAGAAACGAGTTGCTGTGAGCAGCCACCACGTGCACTAACACAGCCACACTTCTCCACAGAGAGCACATGGCTCCTGCATCCTTTTTCCTCAAGAAGCCAGCTCCAGGGTTCGAGGCTGGCTCCCCACTGGGGAGGCCCAGGAACTCATCAAAGTCCTGCCGGGGGGGGATTTTAAGGTCGTGCTGACCCTCCCTATCCCTTAACCTTCAGCCATGAGGAGGAAGAGAAGGAGGAGGCCACCTGTGGCTAGTACCTGGCTGCTCCCCCGCCTCTGGAGCCTGCTGATGAGGTGGGTGCGTGGCTGCTGCTTGCACCCTCTCCGCAAGGCACTCTAGCCAGCAGCTAGCGAACTCCAGGTTTTAAAACAGCAAATAACCCAGCTTCTTTGGTGACAATGATCATTTTGCTGATGAACAGCTTAAAGCTGGAAAAAAAAAAAAAAAAGTGCATTCATGAACTGAGGGCTACCCTCAGAAATAAAGTCTGCAGAAAGTAAGCAGTGCCAGGAAACATTCCTGCGCCTGTATTTTTGAAGTGTTAAACCGTCCTGGCATCAGCATGGCCCTCTCCAACCTACACCCTCTCAAAAATTCCCGGCAGCAGCCGGAGGTTAGCACCGCCGTGTTATCTCCCCGCAGGAAGGACCACAAGCGCGCTGCAGCCCTTGGCGAGGAGCAGCTCCTATCTCCCTTTATCAGTGCTCAACAGCATTGATGCAAGAGGGATTTCGAGCCAGGTCACTGTTTGTTTGTTCGTTCTTTTCCTTTTGCCCTGCCCCAATCTCCAGGACACGTTGTTCTCCCAAGGCAAGAAGAAATATGGTCCTATGTGCACATGGAGTAGAAATCTGCCTGGTCCTTGCCAGATGGGGAAATCTTTCTATTTATTTCTCTGCTTCCTTGCCATGCAGAGCCAGGTCCGGACATCTCTGAGCACTGGCGTTGTGGTGGGCTCTGCTGAGAGGGGCTCCAGGTCCTGCTCCATGCTCCCAGGTACTGCTGTGGGTAGAGAGAAGAGGGAGATTTCAGACATCCCCTCTTCTTTCACCTCTGTTGGTAACTGCCTGTATGTCCCGTGCCTTGGACACAACACTCGTTCCAGTTAGGAGATGGGAAAATCACTGCTTAGCTTCATTTCAGGAATTGCTAGGTAGAAGCCCAGAAATTCCTAGGGAAAACCAAGTTATAATCTGGACCAAAGTGTTTTGGCTTTCAGATTGAAACTGGGTTTGTTCGTATTTGTTAAATTCCTACATTCCATCATTATTTTCTGCCCCTGTGTGCACAGCATATACTCAGGCCTCATGTACTTTGAACTCCTCAGAAGGTAGGGCAGATGTTGCTGTTTGCTCTGCCTGAAGAGCAGATCAGCACAGAGATTACAGATGGTGGAAGTTGAGAGTGTCTCTGGATAACATCACGGCGTGTTCAGATCAGCCGTGCTACAGCTCGGGAGTGACCAGCCCGTCTTCAAAGCCTAACTGCTGAGCTGGGGAAAATCCTGGCAGCTTCAGGAAAAACAACTCTGTGCACTTTTGACACCGGCCATTGATAGGAGACATTCCTGGGGCTTTCTCCAAGCTGTACGTTTTAGCCAGGGAGTGGAGGGAAGGTTGCTAAATCTACGTGCTCAGTCTCAGTGCTGACAGTCCTCAGAATTCATCTCTCTCTTCTGGAGCTCCAGAAAACTCCTTTTGGCAGACTGCAGTGTGAGCCACCAGGAAAATAAACCTACGAGTAAAGCTGATGTCTCCAGAAAGAGCAAAGCTGACTCCTGCACGTTCACCTTCCTGTTGATGCCAAACAGAACGGCAGCACCAGAGATACCACATTAGTCTTGCTGTGTGCAGAGAAAGTGTACAATGTTGAAAAGTAATACGATAATATTTATAATAACAATAATTTTCTCCTAATCTCGACTACGTGTGAAAAGGCTGTCATGAACACAGCTTTGACTTGGTTAAAAAACAAGCAAACAAAAACATTCTTTGTTTTTTAGTTTAGGTCATTTTACACAACTGGCAGCTCACTTTCAGCACATCGTTAGCTCCAGGTTATTTCATTCAACAGTGCTTGAGTATTACATTGCAATTATTTCATTGTATCTAATTCATGCAAGATAATGCTGAACAATGAAACAGGGAAATTCTCTTTGATACCGTGAAAATTAATAGAATAATGTATTGAGTTGAGTAGAATAGTGCAAAGCTGCACGTGGCAGTTTCACCACACATTACCACCAATAGGAAGAACAAAAATGAAAAGTCTGCTGCCAGCAAACTGGGGCTTTCTGACTGGTTTGCACAAGTGCTGGTGAAGCAGAACCTGTGGTAGTAGCTTAAGGTCTGCTTTATAGACTGGGCATTGGGGAAATGAATCTGAAGGCAGGATATGCCTGAAATTAAGCAATTTTGTAGTCAAGCCTCTGCATGATCAATCAGCTTAACATAATTTTATGTCGAGTGCACGCGCGCTTGATTGCTGTGAAGCTCTCAGTAAAATTTAATCCTTTGCACCGTGCAGTTCTTTGCAGGATTGCGATTTTGGGTTTGGATACTGGCGTAGTGAGCACTTGCATGGTAGAGGCAGAACATGGGTATATTGGGGCTCTCCTTTAGGTTCTACAGAAAATACACAATCTGAAGATTTCTCTTCAGATTCCTGATATGAATTATTTTGCATATGCACCAAGGGAAGTGAAACCAGAATTTTTACACTGTTTTTTTATCAAAACATATCCCGAAAGATGTCTGTTGAGCTCAATAATTTTCGTCACTTCTGCACTTGAAATGTACTCGGACATCTTTTAAGAACGTGGATCTGCTTGTGTTGTCCCATCAGTGGTGATGAGCTCCTGAAATACAGCCACGCACTCGCCTGATCTGCATTCTCCATGCCAACACGTGTAAGCCGCTTTAGGTACAGCTAGTCCGGGTGACCAGGGAATGCTGTGTGTATATTAACTACATCTTCTATCCCTCAAAATATGGGAAATGGCTTCTTGTAGAGAAAAGATGGGTCCTTCCTACAGAAAAAAAGAAAATACACAGGGACCAGGTGTCCCAGTGTCCCCTCTTCTGCAGAGGAATGAAGGGAAGAGTGCAATGAGTTACCGTTCAGTAGTGGTCAGACGCAGAGGTAAAACCACCTAGCTGTGGATTCATTCATCTTAGGGAAACAAAGGAATGTCTATACTCTCTGTCGAGCTTTAAATAACGCCTGAGATCACAGGAAGTAGTCGGCCTCGTGGGTTGAAGCCCAGGCAGCCGTGACGGTGCCGCCGCCAGGTGTGGCTGCCGGGCACACCTCAGTGCACACCTGCAAAACGCTCCTGGGGGACACCCGCACCACCAAGACCCCGGATTTTCCACAGAAAGTGCCTCTAGATCTGTAACCAACATTCACCTCGTGCTCCTAAGCCGTGTGAGCACCACCTAGGGATGGGAGATGCAGCAAATGCTGGCCGCGGACGCCATCCCACTGATCTGCCCTGAAAACGCTGATGCACTTACAGTAAATCCCTACCCAGGCCAGTTGTGCAACAAGCTGAAGTGACACCAAGTATTAACATTTATGGTGGTGAGTCAAAATCAAACAAACATCCTTCTTTTATAAGCTTTCTCACAGCGTGTAGTGGCATGCGCTGCGAGTAACGAAGCATCTGTTCCAGCCCCGGCTCTCGCAACCGAGCAAGTGTTGCAATCGCTCTGTAGGGCCAGACTTCTGTTAAGGATTAGCTGGTAGATGAGACGCATCAGCTATGGCCAGTGCTCATTTCAGTTGACTCAGGAAGAAGAAAATTAAAAAGACCTTCAGGAGCCAGGTTTCCTGTTAAGGAAATAATAATAATAATAATAATAATAATAATAATAATAATAATAATAATAAAGTATAGCATCTCTAGATTGCAAACCATCCCAAACTAATTTTGACTGATTTCAGTCTGATTTCAGTGATCCTTGCAGCTCATTTAAGCGCCCTTCTGTAGGATCAGGATAGTCCCACAGCAAAGTGAGATGTAAAGTATACTGAGACGTCTCCTCTTCACCAGGTACCTGCTGTGCTTTGGACGCCCGTGTTAGAGGTTGTCCCTTCTCCACAGGCACAGGGGTGCCTCTGACTCCCCTGTGCCCCCGCACGCTGCCTGTGCTGCTGCCAGGACCATTCAGCACCCCAAGCGTTGCCACAGACCGCAGGGATTTGGCTCTGCTTGCTCTGCAGCATGACAAGCATAAAAAGGAGTCAACAAAATTCCTGGGGTTTAGAAATGTCAGGCCTGATGCAGCAGAGTGTGTGGTTATTAAATACAGACGTAGCCGTATTTCCCATCCACACAAACATCTGCTTTAAAAAGCACTTAGGTAAAGGCTTTGATGGCCAGAAAGTTACCTGTTACCTGCTGTGAGCGCTTTTGCATTACACCAAGCCTTCATTTTGAAGATAATCTCTGCTTCTGGACATGGGTGATGCCTGTAAGCTGTGCAATCCTAGCAGTTATTACAGAGTTGGAACACAGAAAGGTTTCCTCTTATTATTATTCTTTTTTTTTTTCCTCTCTTGTCCCAGCTCACTGAATAATCAGTTGCAGTAAAAGTTGTGTATTACCATGGTAAAATTGACAGAAAGGCTTCCATAAGAAACGTTTTTGTTTAAAAGCACAGGTTGTTGCTTAGAGCTTGCCTGACCTAAAGCCTTTAGGCAAGATCCTGGTGTAGGTACGAAAAGCCTGCTTGACATTTGCTATACTTCTACGCCACGCTCAGAAATGTTCAGAGGAAAATTCCCTTGGTCTCCTGCTTTCATGTGTTTTTGTTCCAGGGTGTCTGTGCAGAAGCAGGGAGTTAATGATTCCTGCAAGACCAGCCTGCCTCACCCCTCGGCTCTGAAATACTTCCTCTGTGAGTTGGTTTTTTTTTTTTTTTGTTTTTTTTTTTTCAGGGGAGGAACTTTTCTTGCTCGTTTATGAACTCAGATTACCGATCTATGCAAGGCGAGACTTGAGGCCTTCGATCAGAGCAGGAGCGTATAGCACCGACAGAGATTAGCAGAAAACTCTCCTGTCTGGCATTCCTCCCTTATTTATGTCTGCGAGGAGAGGGAGAGAATTTAATTTTGTGAAAAAAAGCAAAATGACACAGTCAGCAGCTTGCAGATACCTTGCAGTGACCTTTAAGTGGTTTCTCTCTTGTCCTTCATCTCCCCTTCCCTGTTTGTTTCAGACCATCACACATTTTACCATGCCAGAATGTAATCTCTTTGTGTCAAGACCGTCTTTATTTACAGAGTTCACAGATTTGGGTGCTCCGAAACCAGCTGGAACAGTACAGCCTGGGAAACTTAGAACTGTGCAATGAAAATGCTTTCCTGTCCAACAGGGTGTGTGCATCACCTTCCAGCCCCGCAAGCAGCCAGCAGAAATAACAGACGTGCTTATATCAAACAGACTCTATCGCTTTTATTAATCAGTGTTACACATTCAGGTTAATTAAAAAAAAGCTACAGTTCACGAAATGTCACCTAACTACAAGATACAAATCTAAGTTGATCCCCACTGTATCTTTGATACGCACTGTAAAAAATTTACAGCTTATTTTTTTGAAATACAAAAACTCAAACATCCTTTGTTAAGCAGTCAGTACAGCTCACAGCATTCTACCACACAGTTTTATATAGTGTTTTAGTGCAAAGGGAAGTACAAATATAAAAATACGGAGGCTTGAATTAAAAAAAAAAAAAAAAAAAAGGTTGGGGTGGGGGGAAACAAGCAAGCAGTGGAGTTAGAGGTGGGTGTCTGCTATGGGGATTCTCCTAAGCTCGACAATCTGGGAGTTTGCCATGCTGCCCCCGTCCTGGCTGCCGTGGCAGGATTCATTATCACTGACGCTGAGACCGGCACCTAAAACAGAGAAACCAACAAAAAAAAAATGTTATATATAAGAATGAGTGAGGATGGGGTCCTGAAACAGAAATGGTGATATCGTGTCCTGTCACAGGGCTCCTCTACTTTATTCTGGTCACTGACTGAAACCCCACGACAGTGTGGCAGGCTCTCTGCTACCGGCCAGCAATTCAGAACATGGGCAGACGTAGCTTGGTACCACCCGGACACACTTTTTCACAATCCCACTGTCAGTCCCTTTAATTCTCTCAGTAAATGGCACAACAGCTATTTTGGAGGTTGCCTTGAAATCACAAGAGCATAAATCAAGGCCTGGTTTAGGCTGGGTTCATGGTCTGGCTGTTAAGTCTGATGCTTCCAAGGATATTTTCATGAAGAATTGACTTTTAATGATACAATTTCCCTGTTAAACTATAATTCCAGCTGTTTTAATAGGATTGTAATTTCAGCATGAGAAAAGACGCTGACTAAATATTCTTTAAACCCACATTTGGCACAAGCTGGTGTATCGTGTTTTTCTTCTACTGTGAGAGAACACAAGGCTTTGGACAATGGAAACTTCCCAAACATGTCTGGAGGAGACCTCGAGAGGCCACCTTCTCCATCTTTGTGTTGCAGGAGTTCTGCTAGCTAGCAGCTTCCTTGCTGTTGATGTACTTTTTTTTTTTTTCTTCTTCCCCTTGGGTTGATTAGTTTGAAGTACAGAATCTTTTTACGGAATGAGCATTTTTACAGAGTTGTAGAGTGAATCCCCCCAAATACATGGGTTGTGTTAGTGTTCTGAGCATCTGGGCTTTCCATTTCTTCAGAGCTGCACGTTGGTGTACTTTGGCACGGCGATTTCAAGAAAGGCTGATGTCAGACGTGGTCTTCCAGCGGCGACACTTACAAACAAGTAGGGAAGTTTTCCATTTGGGGCAGAAGCAGATCTGTGACTACACTCAGTTCAAGGGAGGTGCAGAGGAATGACATTTGGCTGAAAGAGCCTTGAGCAGAGTATGCCAGCGAGGCAATGATTTCCATTTTCATACCAAAACAGCATTTTCAGAAATTTCTGTGAGTTGTACAATGAACCTCTTATTTCTGTCTCAGCTGACATTCCAGGCTTGGGCTTGCTCGGCAGAAGAAAAGATAATGGTCACGTACATTTCTGGAGCTACCCCCCACAATTCCACTTTCAGTAAGTTTTTCCTTACAACCTTCTCTCCCACCACTCCCCAGGTAGAAAAGAAGTCAGGAAAAGGTGTCAGTGGTGGGAGGGCGTGAGGGTGCTCCCTCCATGTAGGAGTTCAGGCTGGAGCCAAGAGCCTGGAGCTAGCAGAGAACCTGAGCACAGCAACCTGCAGCAACCAGTGGTCCTGGGGACGTGCAGGGAATGTGCACCCACCCGAGGAGACCTCAGCTTGGGTTTGTGTCACCCAAGCTCTTCAGAGACCAGCGGCTACTGGCAGAGCATGACAGGAGTGAAGAGACATCAGTGGACAGACAGCATAATAAAGGCAAGCAGATTAGGCTCTGAATCATTAAAATTCTTGTTAATAAGCGTACTGAACATGATTGAGACATACTTACTCAATTAAATCTACATGCCTATTTAACCTCTTCATTGAATCATGGCTCTAATGACTAAAAGCTGGTTGAAAGTCCTGGGAAAAACAACAATTGCATGAGCTAAGTATTTGTTTTTTTTTCCTTATCTTCTCCAAAACTGTTTGTTTTAGAACGGAAACATGAGGGTAATAGAGAAGATAAATCTGACTGCTGTATTTGCTGTTTGGTGACAGAAGGACAAGGTAATAATAACTGTGATGTAAATAAGATACTTCGTGTGAAGAAACAAAAAATAATTCTAATGTTGCATCATCAACATTGGAATTCACTAAAAAGATGTATTTCGGCTAAAGGGGATACAGGTTTCAAAAAGGGGGAAATGGATGGGTGAAAACATTTAAAATTTTCTTTTTATATGCCCACGGACATCCAGGCTGCAGATTTTAAGGTGAACACTGAAGTGAGCAGGGTTAGAAACATGTTTGTCTGACCGGCGGCTGTACTGCAGTTACTCAGTGTGGGGTATCTGCAAGGATCTTGTGCTCGTCACTACAAAAAGGTCAGACACCAGATTAATCTGCTATCATATCACGTACATTCCTAAACGCCGTATCTGCAAGCTTTGTGCAAAGCCAGGGGGGATTTATTTATTTAATTATTTTTTTTGGTCTGTTTGTTTGTGAATGAGGTTTTATGAGAGACTTGGCAAACCTGAGGCTGCAGTAGGCTCCTTGGGGTTTACAGCAGCCTTCTTCAGCTGATCCGAAGGCAAACTTTTAAGAGCGGAGCCTTTTTAGGAATAAGAGCGGAGATGTAACCAGGATACCGGCCTACCAAACAGTCGGCAGGCTGGGAAGGGTATGACTGTTTACACGATGGAGTTGCACAGAGTTCATAGGTCCGGCTTGCTCTCAGATCAGAGCGGAACTTAAACACAACCCCATCCAGAAATGCACGTGCTCCCCTAGAGATGCTGGCGTTGGGTGGTGGGTGAGCAGCTGGGAGTATTGCTTCTCCCCGGTTTGTGAAGCAACCACGTCGTGAAAAGACACGAAATAATGAGGCCCTTCTTTTCCTTTCTTTCTGTACCAAAGGACAGGCTAGAAATTGAGAAGTCACAGCTAGCTTTGCAAAATCAGCAAGATCCCTCCAGTGACATCTACTGGTGGAAAGACTTCATCGGTGCGTGCCTCTGCGCACTGAGCTCCGGTTGTTATCCCTTTTGCGGTCAGATGTATCTCAAACTTTCACTAAAACCTTCCAAGCGAGATGGAGTTTGTTTTGTAATTACTGTAGGTATATTGTGGGGGAAGTTTTCCGTCTCCTAAGCACTCCTATCTTGTTTTCTGAATAAATCATAATGTATGTTGTATGGATACGATGCGTTAGATAGAAAGGAATTCTCTGCGTGCACCATGATTAGTACTTTTTTTAGGGTTTTGACTTGCAGAGATGACACCAACAGGAGCCCAGAATTCAGAGAGTGGAGCTCAGATTGGACTACAAATGCTTTCTGGATGCTACGCAGTCATGCTCAATACCTAACTGCTAGCGTATTTGTGAGCCTTCAAAACATAAATGAGAAGTCGAATGACTACGCAGCCTGGCCACCTTCGCTTTCACTGTGCAGTGACCCCTTCAACACAGCAATGACACAGGCTGGCACTGCAGGGCAAGAACCTGGCATTTTGCCACTGTCTGCAGTTTATCTGCTCGGTGGCAGTCTCATGGATGTTCCACTGAGCATCTTTCAGAATTTGACATTTCGAAGTTTTCCCTAAGTTAGGATACCCAACACAAGGTGCTTGGTTCTTAAACCAGGTACTTAACACCAAAGTTAAAAAATAAAAAAATAAAAAATGCTGACTTTGGAACCCTAGTTCTATTAAACTGAAAATTGTGAGCTGATTTATATCGCATCATTATTATCATAAACGTATATATGCGTGCTTTTTTGTTCAAATTTATATAGTAGATTTTTCCAGGCATTCTCATGGTGTAAGACAGTTATTGGAAATTTATCATGCATGCCTCTCCTTAGAGCAAAAATACGCTGAGACTACAGATGTGGCAGTACCCTGTTGATACTGTCCAATGCCCATTTGCAAATGGGCATTTGGCTAGCTTTTTGGAAAAGCTGTCACGCATTCATGGTATTTATGCTTTGGAGCAAAGCTGATGGACAGCTCGCTGTCTGGGGACCGATTCCATCTGTTTTTACGCTGTTGGTTCAGTTTTTAACTCCCCTGACCTAACTGACACCAAATTCCCCGGGGGAATCACAGGGAATAGCCTATAGATGTCTGCAACACACCACTCTGTGACAACCTGAGAGGCAAAGGTCTTCTTGAACTGTCGCTCAGTATAGACCTTGCAAAAGGAATCAGCTAAAATGAAACCAAGCCCAAAGCAACAGCACTTTCAGAGCTAACTAGTGCAATTAGCAGTGTCTAACTAGCAAATAATTATCCTTCTCTGTAGAAGCGAAGCCTTTCATACATTATAGAAGCCATAAATGGAATATAATAAATGAAGTAATTTAAGCCAAACTAATAACCATCCAGGAAATAAATAGATAGATGAATAAATAAATAAATAAATAAGCTTTAGCAAAGGATTCCCAAAGTATAAGGGATGTAGTCACCACAGTGAGTCCTAATTCTTTATTCCTATATGGACTTGAACAGATCTGATGAAAGGGAGTAATTAATTGCTAAGGCATCTAGCGGCCACGGCTTTATGACATATGAAGTCCAGCTTTTGGATTTCTTGCACTACATAAGAAATCCTATGGCCATACAACACAAGGTTTGCATGAAGCGAGCGTAAAAGCTGGGTACACAACTGCATACTGCTGTCCATCCACATCATTTGCCGTGTGCCTTCATCTGATCCAGCCCGTGTTTCAGGTTAATCTCTCATTTGGGCCAGCATTAATGATTACGGAACCGAGGGCTACGTGCACGGCTCTGTGACACGTCTCTTCAGCAGTCGGGCCAAGTGTGCCACCGCACCTCTTTGTGGGGCTGCACTGCAATTCACAGCTGCATGTTGAAGGAGAAAGTCGTGCAGGGGGATTTCTTTGATTTTTTTTTTATTATTATTATTTTTATTTTTTTCCAGCTGCATCATTTCAGCCACCCTTCATTAGTACCACCGAGTGTGGCCAGCAAGGGTGGGGCAGGAGGATGGGAAGGAGATTTTAGCTTTGCTGACAGCAAAACAGATCTGTGATTATGTCCTCATTCACACTGATCCTAGCTGCCAGATTAACAATGAGCATAAATTAAAGGAGCCTGCAGGCAACAGAAAGGACAGGGAGGCAGAACGACATTTCTGCACATCCCTCTGCTAATCGGTGCTGATCCTCAGCCAGCCCGAGGAGTGGGAGCTAATACCTGTGCACAGCTCAGGCTGAGTTGGGTTAGGAGTGTTAAAAACAGCTAATGTGGTGCAAAAGTATCTGTCCGTGCTCCCCCAGGAGCTCGCCTGCTTCCAGATGAGGAATTCTCAGCTGGAATTAAGCGTGGCCTAACGAGGTGGAGGAGCAGTCTGGGCAAGTATCTCACCCCGATACCTTTGACCTGTGATGGGGAGGAGGTTGGGGCTGGTGCTCTGAGCAGAGGCAGCAGACCGGCCGTGGGGTGGCCCGGGGAGAGGAAGAGGGTGGGGGAGAGGAAGGAGAGGGAGAGGAAAAGGAAGAGGAGAACTCGGTGACCTGAGTCACTGCGGTTTCGTGTGAGAACAAATAGCGACGCAAGAGAGGAAGGAGAAATGTGCAGCCGGGGGGTCGGGGGCAGGCTCCCAGCAGTGGCTGCGAGCTTAACCACACCATAAATTCCCTTCAGACCACGCTCCGTGAATGCTCTAACAGCATAAGCCCGTGCTGAAACACAGAAATCCCTCTTCCCCTCTCCTCTTACCCCTTCTCATTGCTTCCACGCTGTCTCCTGCCCGGTGCCACCAGAAGCACCTCAATCCCTTGGCCATGCACTGAACTGAGCTGGAGGGCAGGTTTGACCGGTAATAACAAAACATGATTATGATTTCCAGTTTCAGAGAGACTCACAGTTTTGTGTTTTTAAAGTATGTGTTGAGACGCAGCTTGTATCTAAGGCAGTAGCTGATAAGCATTTACTTTGGTGGTTAAAGCTGCTCTAACCTCAGTACCTCCTCGGTTCAGCTTGCTCAAACAGATGTGGGGATGGAACTAGCTGAGGTAACTGTTTTTGCTTAGATACAGTCTTTTTTTTTTGCCCCGTAACATCGCTAGGGACACAGTTTGGGCAGAAGAATTGGCAGTGGGGCAAAAGGGACAGGTTCTAGCTGAACAAGTAACGCAAACAGAGGTGTTTTTCTCAGATTGTGCCGAGGTCTCCACTTCAAATCCGATGTGCTTCAAAAGGCTCACAAGAACGAATTATAATGCCAATATAAATATTAAAGAAGACAATAGTAAAAGTTAGGCAAAAAAAAAAAAATCAAAAAATGGTTCTAAACCTACTTCTTTTAGAAGGACTGAAAACAAATGACCTAGGGGTGGAACTTGGAGATTTATGAAAAAAAATCATCAGATGCTAAAAAAAAAAGTTGTGGTGAGTTATGTTACCCATGACTTTTAACTACTGCTGTTGACTAGTTTGCTCTTCATGATTTAAGATGCAGCCTTTCACCCTGCATAGCATTTACCCCAGTGAATAGGGTAGCTGATGTCAACTGCCTGCTTAAGCACTAACCACCGTGTGAAGCAGTGGGAGTGCTGAATTTGAATGGCTTCCTATGCTGTTAACATCCTGTGAATCCTCTGGTCTCTGTCACAATATTCTGAAAGGAGTACAAAATTGAAAGCTATCTTCTTTGGTATTTAAAAACAGGCTTGCACCTGTAAGGTTATGCACCCAGATTTAAGCAAGTCTTGCCCCAGATCTTTAAGTGCATAGCAGAGTATGAGTAGCCTGCAAAGTGTCCAGGAAAATCAATAGGTAAAACAGAAATGTTGTTACTGTCTTATTTCCCAGCTCTGGCCCAGTTATGAATCATCCAGTTATTTTCATCATTTGAAGAGTTTTCTGCTATGGAGGCTGGCCTAAGAGATAAAGCCTTGTGAATGTGCTGAATAAAGCTCTCTTCATTATCATTCCCAGTCCTCCACCCAGTCTGACTGTTTTCAGTGGTGTCACTGAGGGGAAATACTGGTAAAGTGTCAGAGTGCTTAACCTGCTAATTTAGACAATACCTCAATGTCGCCCCTTGCAAGAATCCCAGAGGGTCAATAGCTTGGTGAGGTTGTCCCCAGGATCAAGTCCTCTGGTATTTCACCCATGCCTACAGGGGGTGGGCTTGGGCTAGCATCTGCTAGATCTTATCGGGTGACGCTCCTCAGTCTTTCTGGTCTTCTAATCAAGTGTTCCCATGTTTATTTGTCTTTGAATCAGGTTTTGCTTCATTTCTTCCGCCTAAGGCCATGCCTGGCTGCCTATTTATGTCATCGTTTGAATAACCTGAAGTTCCACTGGTTGGGTGGGTGAGATAGCAGAAAAGGAAACCTGCACCAAGAGTAAAGCTGCAGACTTTGAAGACTTGATCTCCAAGGCCATTGAGAAGACTGGCGGCAAATGGTTTCTTTCGCAGGTGTAGTTTGAGCGTGGACACCCAGAGTGGCCTCCCCCAGGCTTTGTTCTACAGCAGCGTGGTGAGCTCATCACAGCTGGCTGGTGTGTTTGGGCAGAACTCTATATAGGTTATTTTTCCAGCAGACATCATTTTTTCAGGTCCAAATGCATTCTTTGACACAGTGGAATACAAATATTTTGTCCTACACTTTTGGGGGCATTGGTATTTATGAAATTATGCTTTTTTCTTGCAAGCATACACATAAAATGAAGATCAGCAACATACACATACTCTACATAACAACTCAAAAAAGAAGGGAACAGAAGACAAGACGGACAGTGTCTAGAGGCAGAAAGCTAGCTGCTTAGGAACTTGTGAAAAAAATGTCAGAGCCTCCAATCTGCTGCTGCTTTCTGTAGATCTGTGTATCGTCATGACTGAGAACATATTTTTGCAGAATCCCTCACTGATAGTGATAGATTGTCTGCACAATATTTTTAGTTCATAGGATAACAGTCCAAGACAAAACAATGTCAGATGATGTTTTCGCTGGTGATTAGATTAAATTAACAGCAATTGGATCTCATCAAACGGTGACACAGTTAGAGGGAAGAATAGCACAGCAATCTTTGAGGAACAAGAATAGGAGTCACTCACCAGTCTTTAAAGCAAATATTAGGTCATCAAACTCCTGTGATTCCTCATCAGCAACCAACGAGCTGTTACTAAATCCACCAGAAGGGTGGAAAACATTGCCGTTTTGTGGACTCTGCTTAAAGGAAGCACTAGCTTGACTGGCAGGCTGCAAAGATGCCCTCTCCCAGTCTGCTGGCACCTGTAAAGTTTAAAAAGACAAAGAAATGCAGTAATCATCAAAGTTACACTGTATAAATGATTTATATGCCTGCTATATTGAGATAACAAACTGGAACCAGAGTCGAATTCAAGATCAGGAGATTTGGAGCAGGATAAACTGTCACATCTGTGGTGAGCAAGGTATCCTAATTTGAATAAATAAATAAGCACCTATATACAGAAAACTCAATTACAAGTAATTTAATCTTGTGGTTGTGACAACTCCCCTACATGTCTCAAGCATTTTGCTTTTTCTGAACGTTGGCCCCTGCTATGGAGAACTTTTAAGTTAAAAGCACTGAATGACTCCAGTCACAATATCCTCTCTTTGAAGGTACTGGTGTACAGCCCGACAGTTTTGATATCAACTTTGCTATATTTCCTCTGCCACTTCATTATGAAGTGGAGCTGCACAAAAAATCAGAATTTCGGTTCATGACAAAAAGGTATGGGGTTTTTTTGGGGGGGGCAGGGAAACCTATCTCCTCCATAACTGTGCGGCAAAATCAGAATACTGAACTCTGGAAACATATATTTTATGACAATCAAAATATATTTTCTTGGTCTATTGCTCATCTGCTGCTTAGGAGGCAGGAATATCTCCTATGAAGAAAGGCTGAGAGAGCTGGGGCTGTTCAGCCCAAAGAGAAGTCTCTGGGGTGACCTCATTGCAGCTTTTCAGTACTTAAAGGGGGTTTATAGAAAAGATGGAGAGCAACTTTTTGCCCATTCAGACAATGACAGGAAAAGGGGGAATGGTTTTAAACTAAAATAGAGGAGATTTAGATTAGATGTTAGGAGGAAACTCTTCACTCAGAGGGTGGTGATGCACTGAACCAGGTTGCCCAGAGAGGTTGTGGATGCCCCATCCCTGGAGATGTTCAAGGTCAGGTTGGATGAGGCCATCAACAACCTGATCTAGAGGGTGGCATCCCAGCTCATGACAGTGGGTTTGGAACTAGACATCATCAAGTTCCCTTCCAACTCCATTCTACGATGTTATAAATACAAAAGGTTGCCACATAGATCTAAGGCTATGCTGTCCAGTAATCCAGGGAGTCAGGCACCACCCTAAGTGACATTATGAGATGCCTAATACATTTAGCAGGCTGCCAGGAGGCAGCTGAGGAGCTTTAACACCCTGACAAATATACAGTCAAGCAGGTAGAGAAAAGAGCAAAAAGAAATGCAGCTTCGTTTATGCAAATATATATATATATATTACTATGACAGGTTCCTTTGAAATAATTTGATTCTATTAAATCAGCTGGAAATTCTTCATCAACACACAAATATACCTAGCAGCAAAAGTCACCTTGGTTTACTACAGGTACTGGAAAAGAGATACTCTCCAGTTCCAGCAGTGAAGGAATTGAAAATCATCACCCACCATGACTTTGGAAATTTAGTGACTTAAAACTCATCTAAGCCCTATGGCGAGCTGAAAGAAATGGCTTGATATTTTGATTCTTCATGACCTACTTCTGACAACACGTTAACCAATCTCTACAACACACTGAAGACCAAAGTAGAAAAGGGACATTCCCTAGATGGGCTGTTACTAGCGACTCGTAAGTTACACGAATATCATCATGGCTACATATAACATTTCTTGTGGCAAAAAGAAACATTTCCCCCTATTTCTGGGTGTCTAACCACAAATAAATAAATAAATAAAAGTAAAATTTAAAAAACAAGAGAGAAGAAAAATAAAAAGAGAGAATTATAATAATTAGCATCTCATTCACTTAACTTCAGCAGTACCACTCAAACCTCCACATACATTTTCAATATACAAGGCAATAGCTTTAGAGCACTGTTACCTCTTCCATAGCACTGATGAGGTTCTGAGTGGACTTGCTGATCTCCCCACCTGCAGCTGGCAAACCACTGCCATGTGTAAAGAAAGCAGATCCTGGAGTTGGATGTCCATTCATGTCTACAGTATAACTTGCTTTCACGGGACAACAAAGTTGGTTGTGCAGGATAAAATACACCACAAAGACATAAAGACCCTGGAACATGGGGAGAGGAAAAGAACATCAGTGTCAGAAATGAAGGAAGCTTAAAACAGATTTTGAATGTGGTCACAGCAAGGTCCTATATGCTGTGACAGATGCCTGCCCTTACACCATCGATCCATGCGACTAAGGGCTGCAGCCGGTTTCTCTGGGGTGTAGGAGAAGATGGCGCTGTCAGTCAGAGACCTGGAAATTAAAAGTAAGTCCCGTGGCCTCCAGGTAAACACTCTGTCCCCATCCCATCATAGTCATAGAAAGTGAACAGTCATAGAAAATGATTATTTGGTTGAACCCACAAAGTTGCAAGGCAAATCCAACTTCACAACAACAAAAAAGCTGAGATTTACAGTTATCATAATAGTGAAAACGTGGTTGCAAGGCAAAGCCAAGTTCACAACAACAAAAAAGTTGAGATTTACAGCTGTCATAATGGTGAAAATGTGGTTACGGGCTGCATTTACAATAGGATTTGGCTGCTGGTCCCCAGCCACATTTCTTTAAAACTTTCTTACTAAGCTGCTGGCTCTTTACACTTTTGCCCCAGCTTCAGTCTCATGCAAACTGCACTGCTGCTGTGACAGAGACCAAGTTGTAGCTAATAAAGTATATATTCTGTGATACCCACTAATTCAACACTGTCTTTCATCTGTGATTGCAATAAAGGCTCTACTATAAGTCTCTGCAGTTCTTCTTTAAAACTTGCTAATTTTGATCTTTAGGCTTAGCCAAGAAGAGTATTAAAACCATGTCTTTTTTTTGCATGGAAACCCAGTGATTGAACTTCTGACTATGAAATCTTTCTTCTTCTGTAATTATTAAATTGTATTAATACTGAGGAAAAAAAAAATCCATTTTGATTAATTAGCCAACCAAGTTAATAATTAATACAGAAAGGGTTAACCAGAAGTGTGCATAAAGAAAACCTCAGGAATGTTGATTACTACAGTACAGCTATGTTTGCCTTGTTTTTTGTATTTCATGTTGTCTTCTAAACCCCTGAAACCAATTGTACTAAACAGAACAATTTATTGGAAAGGAGCCCACTGGCATGACAGTAATAACTGGGATTATAAATAGTAAGGAGTTTCATCTAATTATATTTGGGAATTCTTAATGGAAGGAACTTTGAATGTATGTTGAGACGGCAAATACCCAAGATATATGCTCATCACAAATTCCTGTAAAAAAGGGAATGTAAACAACGCTTCATGGTCCACAGATTAGTAATTTCTAATGCCAAAACTGTATGACAAAATGGTCTGTCATAGCAGTTCAATCTGAAGTGACACATAGCAGAAGCTAATGGGATTCAGAGGGAATTCAGTCTCAGCTGGAGAACTCTGGAAATGCTCTCATTCAGCTGCTATAAACACAGACAGCTATATTGCTCTGCGAGTGCATTTTTCTTAAAACAGCAAACAGGAAAGCAAAAGTGTTGAAACTGATTCTTTTAAAGAATAGTTAGCCACTTTTCCAGATTTTTTTTTTTTTTTTTTTTTGTCGTGAGGATTTGGAGCACTTCACTGAGAGACTTCCAAAGGGAAATTATTTCTGATATATGTAAATACATTCCAAAAAAATGATGCAAACACACATTGCACTTAAGAGACACTAAAAAGGGACTAAAATGTCCTTTCGTTCTATAAACAAATCCAAGGACTCTCATGTAGGTCAAGCATAATGGGTCCAGCAAGTGGATTTCTTTTCATATCGGTCATTCGATGGATGTGAAAAGGGTAAGAATTCCAAGAGGAGCAGCCAGCAGTGGTGACAGTAAACTCCAGGTTTCAGAACAGCCTCTGGCACTCCCATCTCTCAGGACCTGGCCATAAGAGGTGCACATACATTTTAAGTGGTTTTGTATTTTTCAAGAAAACCCATAAACTGCAAACTCTGCATGGCCATCTTTCAGAACCAGGGGGACATAGGGCACCGCGGGGGAAGGCTGATGCTGTATCACACTCCTGTGCCGCCCTGAATGCAGACACACTCCCAAAACAAACGCAGAACACAGCACCGAAATTACTTCAACTTTGATTTAATTCTGTGTGCTCCGGACAGTGCTATTCCTGTGGAACTATGGCTATGCCAGCACCACAAAAGGCGTTTTGACAGCCAAAGCACCCTTTGTACCCCATCCTCCCACCTGCTGCCACTAATTCTGCCTGCACTGCTGGGACGCAGACCTCCCTTCTCCTGGAGGCAGGAGCCAGCACCACGCAGATGCATCGGCTCCCAGCTGGCGCCTCTCGTTTCACTCCTGCTGCAGCCCTCGTTTCATTAATCTAGATTTAGAGAGAGGCTGATCAGATGTGATCCGTGGAGTTCAAATTGTGTATTAACCTTCTCTTGTTTCATAGTAATACACTCCTGTTGCAGGGGAGCGGGCATCAATCACAGAGTAATTTGCCAGTTACCCACAGCACACATTTTCCAGTTAAAGGTACTCAGACACCATCCTGTCAGGCCAGGCCCAGTAACAAGCTGCAGAGGGAAGACCAACAGGGACCCGGAGCTCTGTGTGGAATGATCTTCTGCCATCTCCCAGGCAGCTCCTGAACTGGAGGCTGAGAAGGAATTTCAGCGTCTGCGGCCCAGCGAAGTCTCACGTGTTGATGCTGAGGCTGCTCCTCTGAGTCCTGCCGTAATGAGGGGGACGCTGTTTGACTGGTCTATGGTCAGGAGGAGACACAGACAGGTAGCTAACAGAAGCACAAATTGCTTTGCTCCCACCCTTGCAAAGTGTTATGGCACGGACTTACAGACAGCAGCGTATGAAAATATTGTATCTAAGAAAACCAGCACTGCTAAGCAGGTTATGTACATATATGTCACTTACACAGGAACTGCACTGCTGTGTAGATGATTACTTGCTTAGGATGGATCCCTTCTTTGACCCATACGACTGTTCAGATCTACAGAATCACAGAATCATAGAGTCATTATGGTTGGAAAAGACCTCCAAGCTCATCTGGTCCAACCAGCTCCCTACCACCAATGTCACCCACTAAACCACGTCCCTAGGGACCATGTCCAACCTTTCCTTCAACACCCCCAGGGACGGTGACTCCACCACCTCCCCGGGCAACCTGTACCAACACCTGACCGCTCTTTCTGAGAAGAAATGTCTCCTCATTTCCAACCTGAACCTCCCCTGGCACAACTTGAGGCCATTCCCTTTAGTCCTATCATTACCTGTGAGAAGAGGCCGACCCCCAGCTCCCCTCGCCTTCCTTTCAGGTAGCTGTAGAGAGCAATGAGGTCTGCCCTGAGCCTCCTCTTCTCCAGACTAAACTACCCCACCTCCCTCAGCTGCTCCTGACAGGACGTATGTCCCAGGCCCCTCATCAGTTTTGTTGCCTTTCTCTGGACACGCTCCAGGGCCTCGATGTCCTTCTTGTAGTGAGGGGCCCAAAGCTGAACACAGCACTTGAGGTGCGGCCTCACCAGAGTTTATGGTCTTACTCTCACTACTCTACGTCTCTATCAGAAACCATTATGTTTGAATTTTGGGAAACCAAAACAAGACAAATGGTTCTGCCCAAACAACACTAAGCTCCAGCAGTCATAGCACAAAGATGCCATGGATCACCCCATATTGATCGGTGCTTATTTTAGCACCAGATTATTTACTTTGCATGAGCACAGGAAGCATGCATACATCCTAGCTGTCAGTCCAACCACAACTTCTACAGTCTTACTGTTTTTTCAAAAGCACCAGTTTGAGAAGTGAATTGTCCTTCGTTCTACGTTAGATGTTCTATGTTTGTTTTAACCTCGTCCTTTAATACCACAAAAATAGACTTAAAGTACTACGAAAATAAGGCTGTTGGCACTGTAATGTCTGTTTCACTGTATCTATCATGAATGTCTTTGGCCATTCACACCAATCACAGAACTGTAAAATCACAGAATGGTTTGGGTTGGAAGGGACCTTAAAGCCCACCCAGTGCCACCCCCTGCCATGGGCAGGGACACCTCCCACCAGCCCAGGCTGCCCCCAGCCCCATCCAGCCTGGCCTTGGGCACTGCCAGGGATGGGGCAGCCACAGCTCCTCGGGGCAGCCTGGGCCTGGGCCTCACCACCCTCAGTTATTAAAGGTTGGACTAGATGATCTTAGAGGCCTTTTCCAACCTGAATGATTTTATGATTCAGTGATTTAATGATTCTATGATTCAATCTTGTTTTGTATTTACAATGGATACTTGACCAGCCTGATTGCCTCCTATGATGCAGTGACTGATTTAGTGGAGGGGTGGTGGTGGATCACATTTGCTTTGACTTTTACAATTCTTTTAACACTGCTCCCCCTCAGCATTCTGGTATTCAGGTTGGGACATTGTAGTCTACATGGATAAAGTATTAAATCTACAAAAACTTGAGCAAGTCCGGTGGAGGGCCACCAAAATGGTCAGGGGATGAAGCACATGCCCTGGGATGTCATGTTGAGGGAACTGAGCTTGTTTAAAGTGCAGAAGACTCAGAGAGGACTTAATAGACATTAACTGCTATTAGTCTTCCAATTAACAAAAGGTGGTTTCCAAGAAGACAGGGATGAGAACAATGAGAGATACTGGTCCTGTGTTGAAATATGTCAGGATCCAGCTACGTATAAAGAAAATCTATTACAAGGATAATTAAATACTGGAACAAAGTGACCAAACAAACTGAGATGAACCTGTTCTCAGAGGCCTAATCCCTACCTGTGAATTCAGGCTGGACCCTGCTTTGAGCAGAAGGTTAGACCAGATAACATCCTTAGGGTCCTACTAAGCTGAGTAATTCTCCAAATCTGTAGCAGCCACAGAACTCACAGGAACACAAAAATAGTCGCTTCCATTAATCACCCAGGGTCTTGAACCAAGCACAGAATAACCACATTCAAAGGTCAAGATCACCGGCTCACAGCTTTTGACTGTTGTGGCTATGAGTGTTATTTAGAAGTACTGCTACTTCCAACCTTGTTTTCAACTAAAAAGCATATGATGGCATGACAAGATCTAATTTTACTGTGTGACCTTTGTAGGTAATATTACTCTACCTGTCTACCTTTTATCCTTGGTTTCAACATGGTCAGGAGTTGTACAGATTCACTTGCACAGATTCAGTTGTACAGATTCTCCCAGACATTCAACACTGATATTGCATGATATTTTTTTCGGTCTCTAGTTAACTCCCTCTTTAAGTTGTCCATAGGAGAAGAAGGGAGGTTCTTCTGGAAGGGTTTGGTACATAAATGTGTGTGATGGGAATTCTCAGATACAACAGCTTGATTTATTTACTCTGTGGAAGGGTAGCTGCAGGAAGCTGGTAAATTAAGGACAAACTCCCATAGCTGTCAATAAAGTGGCAAAATAAATTTTACTCTTCCATGAGATCACATGCAGACCTGGCAGACTGATCCACAGAAAGCCTTCACTGTGCATTTGATGCCCATATTCTCTCTATTTCTATCTTCAGATTCTAATTTGGCAGGTTCCAAGATTGCAATATATCTAAATTTGGAAGTTGAGAGAACTCTGCTAATAGTAATAGGAAAGGATACATCAGACTGTATCAACAGATCTCTTTACCTCCTTTTAACACACTGAAAAAAAAAAAAAAAAAAAAAAAAAAAGATGCCTACTGTCTCCCATAATTTTAAATTGTCTTTTAAGATGAAGGACTTTTACTGCTTTAAAGAACACAAACAAGGCACATTATTTTTTTACTGGCATATACTTCTCACATACTTCATACATATCATACTTCTCTCACATGTATTTTCATCTGTGGCTGAGACATTCTGTCCTGAAATTGCAAAACTTCATCTTTTCCAAGGAGAATTATATTCAGATAATGTGATGTATTTTAGAGAAATGGCATTTCTATTAATAAAACTAAAATATCTGTGCAGGACTTCTGGACAAGAAATGTCATTTGAACAACCCTAGTTCCTGAAACTACTTCAGAGTGTATCATCACTAACAGAAATATAGTGCACTCTACATATAATTTACTTCATACTTTAATTAGAAAAAAAATATTTAATTGGTAAAATTTAATTAATCACAAAAAGTTGATTTTTCCAAAAGAGATTTTTTTTTTTTTAATGAAATCAAGGCTCATAGGGAAAGATAGTAGCATGTGTTACACCATGGAAAGACCTCTTTGTCCATCTTGGATCATTTCTTTCTTACTATGTAGCCTTAGATCACCATGGCTACAACATCACTATTGTTTTCAAAGTTACACATTTATTGGTGCCAGGTGGTAAAACAACAAGAAATCACAGAAACAGATGTGTCCTCCAAATGAGGAGTTATCTTTACTCAGATCAGCTTTTGAGATTAGCTGTCTGTAGTCACCATAGAGGAATTTCTGCATGATGGCTTGCGCTTTGGTTAGTTTCACTGTAGTTTTATTAATCTTATCAGGGTGAGATTTAATCTCATTCTCTGTCTGGACTATTCCAATATACTCTTGGCAAGAAAGCCCTTAGAAAGCCCTTTGCTTGTCAGTTTAATGGTCTGCCCCCCCTTCTTCCCTGCTGCTCGTGCTTTTCTGGGAGGCCACGTGTGCTGTTGCCACTCTGGGTGGCAGTGTCTTGTTGGGTGCTTTGTCACCTTAATGCCTTAGCTGACTTCTTGTGAACTACCCTGGGGATTTCGCTAATTTACTGGAACTTCTTACACTCTGGACTTCTGTTTTCTCACGTCGTTTTCCATCATTGGCCAGTCAAAGCCTGCTTTGGATTAACACTGACTTACGTAACAGTGCCTACTGCTTTTGGGAAAATCAGTGGTCTGACTAATCCTGGTAATTTGCATGTTTTGCCATGTTCAAGAAGTTAGAATTTACATAGCAGGAGGTAACTCACAATGTTGAAGGAACCAGGTTCAGGAAATCATGATCAAGGCCATTGTACAATGCATGGTATATATTTGACGTTGTCTTTCCTAATCTGCTTTGGAAAAAAATCAGCCATGGAACTGAATATTCTTATACACATCATTAATGCTCACCAACCGACACAGGAAAAGCATACATAATTCTCTACTTCTCCAAGTTGCAAGGCTAAAAATGATAAATCCTATGCACAGCACTTTTGTGCATGTTTGGATATTAAAAAGCAGACTTTAAAGTACATGTTACTTTTCCATATCTTTATCATCCACATTTTCTTTGAGAACAGCTTGAAGATCTTTTATTGGTGTCATGATGACAGAAGTATCATCTTAGTCACATGATACTGTATCCTAAGCCATCGCATAGCATCTCCCACTCACAGCTCTCCAGAAATATTAACCTTTGAAATGTAAATCAGATCCTTCTGTTTCAATCTAGCTCTTCCTCTTAGCATTCAAAGCCACTGTTGTAAAAGACATGTCCTCAGCAATGCAAGCCAACTGGTGATTATGTTTAATAAGGCGACTTTGGATCTGCTCTGTATCATCAAGGTTTTGACTGTTTAATTGCCACTAAGCACCAGTTTGCATGAAGTTACTATCATTCTTATCAATCACATTTTTTCTCTTACTTCTCGCAGTTGCTGTTGGGAACATTTACTGCTTATCAGCAGTTTCCTTCCCTATGTATTTACTTTCCATTTTGCTCTGTAGGATCTACCTCAGTTACAGCTGAAATTCTAAAAAAAAATCACAGTGAAATCAAAAGACAACAATTAATATAACGTATTTGAGGACTGCAAAGCCCACACCATTAATGTGCCGTGTTATAAAACCACTTCTTGAACCAACCCAGCATGATAAAATGGAATGAGAAAAGAATCAGTCATGTATCTATCGTTAAATTAAAAGTGTATTAACAGGTTTGCACTAAGGTGCAGTGATTTCAAGTGGTTTCTCTTGTATAAAGTTAGGTTATAATTCTAAAGATTGAAATGTTATGGGTACATATTGTAATAATAATAAAAATTTTGTGCTTCCAGCATTGTGAATATATTTTCCCAATATTAGTGTGACACCTGAAACTTGGTCGAAACTGCCAAGCTTCTCTTTATTCAGAACCAGCTATGCCAAGTCCATGCTGAATCTTGCAGTTCCTACCCAAAGCCAAAGCCATAAATTCCTTTCTGCCAAACTGCGTTCCGCTCAGAATTAGTCTAAACTTGGCTGAGGCTTACCTGAAAGGTTCACAGACTTTGGGAAACCTTTAAAAAGCAGATTTGCTTGGATACTCTGACTGACTATAAATATTTTGCACAGCTCTCAGCACACTTTCAGCTACTCCCACACAACAGTCATTTGTATCTCCTGTTTCAACCGTGCGAGGGGCAGAAAAGGTTTTTGTTTGTTTATTTGTTGTAAGATGACAGATTCATACTTTAAAAGTGAGGTGTTCAGCTTGAAGATGCATTGAAAACACAGAGGCTTAGCCAAGCTTGCCAGAGGTGCAAAGTGGGCTAGAATAAGATTCCACTACTTTCTTCCAGTGCAGGCAGCCCAGAAACATCAAGAAAACCCTATTTTTATATTTCAGCCTAGCTGAGGAAGAAAAAAGTACGGAGTCAAACGCCAAGGACATGGCAGTGACAGGACAGGCCTGGCCGATGGAGGGCAAACAGCAACGTGTAGGCATGTAGAGACGCTTGAAATTAGTTTCTGCAGCTGTGACTGCAGCCCTTTGTCAGAGCACGCTGTGAGGCTCAGCAAGTCATGCCAACCACGTGTGGCTGCAGGAGGCTAAGAACAGCAAAGGGCAGAAAAAGCAGAGTAGCAGTGCAGTGCTTCCCACCTCTACCCCATTTCTCTGCCCATTGCTTTTTTCCTCCTACTTTTTTTTTTTTTTTTTTTTTTTTTTTCATCACAGGCAACAGAAATCAGGAAAGCATCCCTTGAAGTCCACTCATGTATCACTGAAAAACTTAGATTATTTGCCTACTGGTGAACTTTAAAAAAAAAAATAAATAGAAAGACCAAAAGCTGTATGGTTATTCCTAGAACA
Organism: Oxyura jamaicensis; assembly: GCF_011077185.1. Classification (NCBI taxonomy): domain Eukaryota; kingdom Metazoa; phylum Chordata; class Aves; order Anseriformes; family Anatidae; genus Oxyura; species Oxyura jamaicensis. Next base: position 79,580,460 of record NC_048926.1, on the reverse strand, counting down.
TTTTTCAACTGCGTTGACTTAGAAAAATCAAAGATCTGAATTTTACACCTAAGCTTTACAATATTCTGCAAATATTTATGGCCATGCTTGGTTCTCCAAGATCAACATTAAGAACCCTGCATTTCAGCTCACACCTTGCAGTCTGAGCCTGCTACTTGTTCTAACTTCTCTCTCCAACAGGCAAGAAATGGTGGATGAAAAAGACTTTGTCAAGAGCTTTCCTGACTAACAGTGTTAGAGCAGGTAATGTTTTGCTTGTACCTGGAAGCAGGCTGCAAGCTACCCCGGGAGAGCAATACTCAGGAGGGAAACTGGCTGCTGAGGAAGCCACATACAGGGATCGTACAAACTAGCAGCATACACAGGTCAAACCTGCCCATATACAAAGTCCAAGGAAGTGATATTTCTGCAACTCATTACAAGTATTCTTTTTAGTATTATTATTATTTTTTTTTTTCCTAAAGCACTATTTTCTACTTACGCATTTTAATGAAAAATACACAGAGTTAAAATAAAAGAAATAAGGAATTGAAAGCGTGAGAAGCAGAGAGAAGCTAATTTTATGTGTCTTTTGGTGTAATAGTGTCTCTTATCCTTACAATTATCTCTGTGTTTCCTGTTACTCTTCGCTATCTGACTGAGGAATGGGACAGAGCATTTATTTTGTGGCATTTCTCTGGAGTGCCATAAAAGAGTAAAACTGCAAGTGATTGGTGCTACTTCAGTAGCCGTAAACACAAGAAAAAAAACCTGGCTGGGAGGAACCCAAGTGTTGTGGATTACTGATGGAATTACCTGCCATGTATACCTGCTGCTTTGGTTTTTTGGACAAAGCCGATGGGAATAAGGATTATTTTCACATTTCAGCATTTTCTGACTACTGGAAAAACTTTTCAGGGCTGCCACAGAGCCACCGGTATAAAGTTCTGTAAGGACCAAAGTCTCATCAGCTTCATCCTCCTTTTAGTTAAAACTGACCCCAGCAAGTACCTCACTGTGACATGGATTAATAAATATGTGACATGTGCTTTTTCTATCCAGGATAACAGAAGTGTAAGCTACTACAAGAGGTAGTTATTTTGCCAGAGAGCTCTGTGCTCTCAGAAGCAGAGGTCTTGCTGTGCAGGCCTTGCTGTTACAGGATGAATATAGGATCCTGTCAGCAGTTTACATGCCCTCCACCCCGGGATTTTAATAGAAATTACTGTAGATATTTACCACTTTTCTGCAGCATGGGAGACAGCAGAAGGCAAGCCTTATTTATAAAGCTGGAAGTTAACACTGTTTTGGTGAGGAATGCTCCTCAAAGAAAGGGAAACGTGGGCAAAAAAAAAGAGGGCAGGGACTAGACATTCTTCCATATCTGACAAGTAGGTGAACAAGAGTAGGTGGAGGTATAATGATATATTTGGCGCTGCCACTGAAATCATTTACTTCCTGCCTTCAGATATTGAGCTGATTTTCCTCCCCCCACCCCCACCTTGCCCCCAGCATGTGCAAGGACAGAAAGCTCAGGGAGAAAAACGAGAACCTCAGGAGTTAATGACAGCTTTCTTTCAGAGGGAGTACTGCTCAAAGTAAAATCAAAAAACAAAAAACCAACTCATGTTGAACATAGATATGATTTCAGTCGCGTATTAGAAACTTTTGGTTTGAGTTATTTTAAGGTCTGGTCACTCTTAAACGTCTTCTGCTGTCAGGTTGCAATTTTTGTTTCTTAATGGAAAAGTCTTTGGTGCAAAAATTTACGTTGGGGCTTGCTAAACAGCAGCATTTGCACACTCAGTCACGAATACCACTAATAAACCATGAACAAAAAAGAGTGAAATTTACAGAAACAGGAAAGAGGATGAAATGAACATTGAGGCAATTCCCCTGGCAAGCTCTAAACAGGGACCACTCTGCTTCTGAGATAAGAAGAACACTGGGTAGAATAACGGCCTCCTAATTTTAGCTATTTCTCTACGATTTCTGCTTATAAAAAGCCTAAGTTAAAGCATACCAATGTAATAGCAAAGGATATATATACACACGTATCTCAAAACAAAGCAATCAGAGCATTTCATTTCTGTGCCTTGCTATCTTTACTGAATTTAGTGTGAATGTAGCTCTATCCATTGTCAGAAGCAGATAGGCTAAGTCACAAAACAAATATATAATACATATATATATATATTTTCTGTTTGTACTTGGAAAACAAGAAGTTACTTTTCCTTTTGGAAATTCTCTGTAATGGATTAATGCCAGAAGTGACCTAAGATGTGTTTGCAGCACCAAAAATTTGGATGTGACCTGCTCTGTGACCTGCTATCTGTGGAGTACCTCCTAAGAGGATAAAAGTGATAGGAGCCTGCATGTCCTTTTGAGGTCTCACTCTTTGTGTGAGGGCTGCAGATCACTGCCTCTTCTTCCCAGCACCCTTGTATGGCAATAGCTGCTGTCTCTGCAGTATCGTGTTTTCTCATTGCAAAACCACCCAAAGTGTTTGACAGAGCTGTCTTGGCTGTACAGCGAAGTCCAGCGGGAAGTAAATACGAGCTGCCAACTCTCAGCAAGACGAACAGATCTGCATGGTTGCTGAGGAAGAGAGCTCATGGCTGGAAATTGCCTTTCACTGATTTTTCTTCCCTAGTGCCCGCAGCCGCTGTGAGCCCTAGCAGCCCGGAGGGCTGGGCAGCACCTGGCACACCGACCCGACCATGCCATCAGCTCCGGGCTGCACGCACCGAGGTGCTTATAGCTGCCTTTTAGCCCCTTGTGGAAGTCAGCAGAGAAGATGGGCCGATAGGCAAGCAGTGAAAAGCCCGGTGAGAGGCCAAAGCAACCTCCTGAGGCAACTGCAATGAAACTCTGCAGTAAGGCACATCTCTGCTAGGGAAACCTTGCCAGGCAGGTGGATTTCAAAGCACTTTCGTGTTGAACTGCTCAAACATAAAGACTTTAAAACCCAGCTGTGCAGACAAGTACCGGGAGTCTCATTGCCCACAAGCAGATGGATGTCAAAACCCACAGCACAACACTCCCTGCCCTGTTCCAGCGAGGGCAGTCGGGCAGTAACATCCCGGATGCTTTGTGTCCCCACATCACAGCAAGTTGGCAGTGGTTTTTTGTTTGTTTGTTTGTTTGTTTTGGGGTGGGGGGTGTCTTTGTGTTTTGTTGTTGTTGTTGTTTTGGATTGTTTGGGTTTGGTTTTGGTTTTAAGCTCATTTCTCTGTTGTCTAAGACATAATGCGTATTTTCTGGGTATCGGAAATATGCATGACATTGCATTTACATGTAACCATTGATGTACTTTAACACAGGTAAGTGAGGCACGGGCACATCTTCTATCAACACGGCTGCTTTTTGAGCACCATCAGCAAGTATGACAAGTTTTAACGTAAAGGTGAACTTCCATCCCAGGCCTTAGGTAACCCAAAGGCTTTGGTTACACTTCACGTGTAGTGCAGCATCACATTAATATAAAATTTATGGCAAAGATGATATTTTTTTTTTTTCTCCAATAAAAAAAAGTGAAAACTACACTTACCAGTATGAATTATTGTGTTATGCTTCAGTTATATTTTTCCTTTTACTACAGAAATGTAATGAATAGATGATAAACTGTGTTTCTTAATTTGGGAGGGAATCTAGCAGGAGAATGAAAAAAAAGTGATGATAGATGCAATCTTTCCAAACTTTGCTGAAATAAACAGAAAATAAATCAGAGACTATGATTTCATCTTATGGGTGAGTATCACACATACACCACTTCAAGTTCTGTGTGCAAGGAGAATGCTATAATAAAATCCACTAGGAGCACAAGAAGGATAAGAAGTTGTTGCTGAAAAAAAAAAGCAAAAACAAACAAAAAAAACAACCAGCCAACCAAACAAACAACAACAAAAAAACACATGAAATTGTCAGCAATACTTTTTTTTTGTGCAACCGAGCGCTCACCAAAGCATCCAATTAACCAAACCTTAATCACGGCACCTCCCGTGCCGAGGAGCAGGGATGCCGGGGAGCAGCGCAGCTGCGTGTGGCGCTGAGCCCAGGCTGAGGAGCCTTTCCCTCAGCACTGCATGGCCTGGCTCTGCGTCCTTGTTGACATGGGTTTATTGCTCTTGGCACCAAGGCAGATGTGCTTTATGTCTGTTCAGGATTATCTGCATATACAGTGCAGATGTGTTTCGAATGGCAGCCCGGAAATGTGGTACTCACGGTTTAAGGAGGCACTAGCATCTTTGGAAAGAAAATAAGTAAGTCTTTACACCTTTTTCAGTATTTGTGGGATGTGCTGAAAGAAAGGTTTCACTTTCAATGAAATGAGTATGTTCTCTGTTCTCGTGAGGCCTCTGAAATCAGGATTTGATTCAGTTTGTTAATGAAAGGATCCGATAAGACATGACCTGAGTCTAGTCCCACAACTCAGGAGGAGAGGACACCACAACCTCATGTCCTGCTTTCTTCTGGGATTATTTTTGCCTTGTTGCCTGCCTCAGGTCAGCAGTGGGCAGCAATGAAGACACCGGCCTGTGAAATTAACTTCTGATATGCTCTGCTCAACAGCGCTGGCGTGACGTTACTGAGTGGGACAGGACGAACCTCCTACAAAACACTGCGGAAAACCACCCTGCAAGACTCTTCCATCCTCAGACACAAAGTCTTTGTGATGACCAGTGATGACAGATACCCCTTTTTTATTAAAAAAAAAAAAAAAAGCAACAACAACAACAAACAATTTAATTGCTCTCCTATTCTAAGACTTTTTGGAAAAGCTGTAGCGCACAGTGTACGCTACGTTTGGATGTAACTACGATTCTGGGATTATTATTATTATGTAAAATTTTATTTCTGCCTTGTTTGTATTGTTACTGTGCAAGGGGAAATTTTCAGGCGAGTAAGATAGACATCATTTAGTATTAAGTATTGCATGATTTCCTTCCAGTCCACGCTTGGCATTTTATCTTTTACAAATCTTTCTTACACAAGCTGAGCCAAGCCATGTCCGTAAAATGACTAACAGTGTGTGTTAATGCTCACTGCCAGTGGAGAGGAGGGGGGCAACCTGAAGCAAAATGAAAAGAGATGTTTCCAGGAAGAGGAGGATCCCTACTTAAATCATGTCGAAATCCTTCATTCCATAGCTCCTTCTGTTCTCTGCTGTTACAGAGAATTAATGAACTAGTAGTCCCGTCTTTGGCTGCCATTTCAAAAATAGAACCCACTTGGAAAATAAAGTACTGGTGGCAACACAGACTGAGATTGGTAGTAATGTGGTTTAATAAACCGAGAACAACCTGAAATGTAAGAGCCATTAAATTTGCTTCCCGAATTAGCAAGCATGCTGGCCCTACACAAGTCATTTATCTTCCCATGGCTCTCATCCCAGCCATCTATAAAACAGAGATGATAATATCCCTCTCAGGAAGGTATTCCAGAGACTGACAGGCAGGTGATATTTCATGCTGCTGTACAGAGCATGACTACGTACAGGCCACACGAACTACAAAAAGGTGAGAGTCATTTGAAAATAAATTATTCTCAGTTTTTCAGGTATTATACCCATGTATCCTGTCATGATAATCTCCACAAGCAGAACGTCACTATTTGTGATTGTTTTGAAGTTTCTTTCCAGTAAATAAACTTATGATACGATACATTAGTGAAAATACTGCTTTTCTCTGGTCTTCTTACAAGCTTGTTCAAAATCAATGGGATGAGGTTTGTTTTATTTTTTCTACTAATATATTTTCTAAGAGGCAAAGCTATTGAAATTTTTGTTAGTTTACTTATTTCCAAAATAAGTTTATAAGGCATACCTTAAAGATACTTTCTCACTTAGTTTTAATATGTCCTACAGGAAAGTAGGACAGCTACACTTTTTTTTTTATTTATTTTTTTTTTTTAAGGGACTGGGAAAATAAAAGAAAATTCACACATGAATCATACGATCTGAGATAAATTACTTTTCTACACTGATTCCTAAGAAAAACTTCAGCTGGTCCAAGATCTCATCGTGTCTCTTATTGCCTCACTACATCCTATCCTGTTTTCTATCTGACGGACATCTACAATCTGTTTATTTGTAAAGCAAAGCCCCCGTGGAAATGTGGATACGAATGATTTGTTTGTCCTTCTGAGATTTCCATTTTTAAGGAAAAAAATTATAAAAGATTCTGAGAGAGGCAAAGAAAAATTAGAATTGGTGCGAGCAGGCTGTCTGCTCTCAATGCATGCAATGTCTAGATCATTTAAAAAATATATATATTCTTGTTTAAAACACAGAAGCATTTCTGTTTCATAAGACATTAAGGGGTAGCGAGTCTAAAGACTGAAACATTCTACTAACCGAAAACAATCAGAAAGCTGGAACCTCAGAGATGTACCGTGAAGCACCCTCTGGAATCACACTTCTCGTTCTCCTGACCACATGAAAGGCCTTTGGAAACCAGCGTACTAATTGAGGGGCCTAGAGGTGGGGACTGTGACTGATGTTTTTTGTTCACTGACAAAAATGCAATGACAGAACTGGGAACAGGCCAATAAGCCTACGTTCTCCTTTGTGATGAAAAAAATTCTGTCACATAGGTTGGCCTATCTGGCTGATTACAGAAAAGCTAGTGTGAAATAAACAAAGCTTTGCAGGACAGCCAGTCCTCACGGTGAGAATCACTGCTTTTCTACTGTCCTTCAAAAGTTAACAATGAGAAGGAGGTCTTGCACCCGCTGCTGGCTCCACTCCATTCAGAAAGGCATCACTTTGCCTATTAAAACGCCAATTTTCTGTTTCCTGGAACTCAGATTATTAATCCTAGACGTGCTGGGGCATAAGACACCCTGAACTGTCAAAATCCTCTGGTGGGTATGCGAGTAGCTGAGCGTATTTCAGGCCGAGCCTTACTATTCCCAGCCTGTTTTCCCATTACACGTTTTCTGAAGCCCAGCCGCAACATTAGGAAGTCTCCTCGTTTGGACAAAGTGCGCTCCAGCAGATCATGTGTTTTGTTTGCGTGCGTGCCTATGCATGCAAGCACGCACAGGGGATGCCCCTGTCAAAACAAAGCCTTCTCCTCACTCCGCTTTAAGAAGAAAGAAAAAGCACAAAGAACAAAGAAAAATTGTCAGTGGGGTTACCCATTTTGCAACCGAGGATCTATTATATCTCTGTCACTAAAACTTTCCATGACTCTCTTGTAAAAGCAAAACAACACATCTGAAGATTTAAACAAATACTAAGCTGACAGTTTGAGTTGATTTGGTGCTTTTTTAAATCCAATTGACCTTTGTCAAGGCAAAGGCAAAAGAGCAACACTTGACATTTTGCTCAAAATAAAGAAAACATAATTTAGCAATTTTCATCCAACTGTGGTTAACTCCAGCTCCACAGTTGCTCAACTCTTTCCAGACACAAATGATTTGCAGTCCTCACATGCATTAGAAAGCTTCCTGAGAGAGTTGTTCCTAAGTGGTTATATTCAGATCTCACATTGAACTGTTGACACATTCCCCTTTGCAGAAAATATATATATATATATATATATAATCCATCACAAAAATCCAGTACAAAGAGAAAACATTGGCAACATTGCACTTAAAAACCTTCAGACAAACTGACTATAGACCAAATGCATGACAGTACAGATAACGTGTTCTGTAAATCCATGATCCCCCTAATAATGGAAGAAAATACTGAAAATCTCAAAGAATTTAGTGCTGTGAGATTGCAGCCACATGCAGTGCTTCTGAGCATGTTAGACATTTATCTGCTTGCCCCTACAAATCAGAACTGGCAGAGCAGTGTTGGAACACAAAAAGTGGTTCTGAGTGAGGACCAACCCTGAAAAAGGACTGAAATCCCTAAAAAATGCCTCCTGAGAGATGGGATGTGTTATTTTGTGTGCAACACGACACGAGTGTTTTTCCACAGCTGCTGGACAGCATCCAGCTAAGTGTGCACATGGCACCGATGAACTGCTGACATGTAAAATACTCTCCGGCTCCTGAAATAGGATTTCCAAATCCCCGATCACCACTAATGCTCTTTTAATGCTCATATCATATAGGGAATTCATCTCTTTGACCAATGGGCTCGGAACGGTGCACAGGATTCCAAATAAGAATGTCACCAGAACCTTTTACGGTGGCATTAATATCTTTGTCGGGTACAAAATTAGCAGCGCATTTGCATCTTTCAAGACTGCCTCATGCTGGTGGTTTGCAATCGTTCTCCAGTAACACAACACACCCACCTCAGCTTTCATTTCTCAATTATATATGACTAATCAGCTTATAGCACAAACTCATTCACAATTAAGTGTCTTTGGTGCATAATTTTGCACTTACTGTTGTCAGGCCACAATAAATAAATAAATAAATAAATAAATCAATAAATAAATCATTTTTCATTCCACAGATTAAAAATTATCCATTTAATTGTGCATTAAGTTCTCTGAATCGTGAATTTGTGCAATGAAGAAGCTGTACTACCATTTATTTCTGCCACAGTCACAATGGAAACTGGAATGCATATTACTATCACGATACATTATTACTACTATTTTTCCCCATATTTTTCCCTTTATGCTTAATTCTCCAGTTCTGTTGTGCTACTGTATCAAATAAAAGTTCAACAGCTATAGTGCATTTCGTTTGTGTGGACTAGTAGATAATGGCTTGGACTCGTACTGGATAGCATGCCTAACTTCACTAAATCCAATCTAAGCTTTACCTTATTTTTAGGTATCTAATCTTTATTTGTAATATTAAAATCTAATCAACAAAACTACTAGACAAAATCAAAGTATTGAGTATATGATGTAACTGAACCTGTGCTGTGGCACGGAGGATTTTGCTGATGTCTACACGTCTCTTTCAGCTTCAATTTCTCAGGGATTCCATGCTTACTCTATTCCAAAACACTTTTGAGGGAAAAGCCAACTATATTTTCATATCTTGTCATTGTTTCAAAGCCTCGTTGTTTCTTCTGGCAAACTACCTTCCGTTTAGTCCAGTATGACCTGTCAGAACCCACAACAATACTTCTTTAAGAGAAAGTGCTTCTAGAAAGTATCCTTTAAACATTTTCTTTTAGGCTGACTCCATCCTAGTCTGGACAACTTCATTATTTCCTACACTGGCAAAATCATTATCAACTGCACTTAGAGACTGCTTTGTGCTCACTGGAAAACAAGCATTTGCAGCTTATCTGAATGTAGATTACTGGAAGAAAAACTAAACTAAACTAAACTAAACTAAACTAAACTAAAATACACTGTTTTAATTGTTGCAGAGCAGTGCTTACACTAAGCCAAGGACGTTCCAGCTTCTTGCTCTGCCCCAGGCAGGCTGGGGGTGCAGCAGGAGCTGGGAGGGGACAGGACCAGGCGAGATGACCCCAGGTGGCAAGGGGAATATCCCATAACATACAACAGCTACATGGAGTGGCTGGCTGGGGTGAAGGGGACTACTGCTTAGATATGGGATGGGCATTGGTCAGTGGGTGGTGAGCACTTGGATTGCACATCACTAGCTTTGTGTATATTATTAGTATTACTATTATCATTATTATTATTTCTCTTTCTTTTCTGGCCTGTTAAGCTGTCTTTATCTCAACCCACAAACTTTTACTTTTTTTTTCCTGATTCTCTCCCCCATCGCACTGTGCGGGGGTGGAAGAGTGGGGGCAGTGAGCAAACAGTAGTGTAGTGCTGAGCTGCCAGCCGGGTTAAACCACAACATCACAGTAGATGAGAATTTCACTAGATGATAAAGCTTTTAAAGTGGTCTATCTTCTTTAATCTTCAGAATTTCACTGAGCCTTAGGTCACTCTCATTGTAGTATGCAATAGCATTTGTATTCACATGACAGAAGTCCCTTTGAGCATTATTCTGTATGAACCATATTGCTTACACGATTGGATTTTCATTTTCCCACTCTTATATACATTTTTTTAAACCTCTTCCTGTTCTGTCCTACAAATCAGACCATAAACAAAGGCTAGATGTTGGTCCTTTAACTCACATGCCTTTGACACACATCAACTTAATGGCATTCCAAAAATCCAAACGATTTCCAATGGTAACACCTGTTAAAAATGTATTATATGTCAAGGATAAAATTAAAATACAAAGAAGGACAGTACACAGCCGTTAGTCCATCAGAAAAAGTTACTGAATTCAACCTTTGCTGATTTTAATGTTATTTCAAAATTAAATCTTAGTTCCTAAAATAGCATATTATTATTATGTTGAATAATAATGATACTATGAAAAAGTAAACCACTAATACCTTTCACTTTTTCTACAGTAATTGCTTGAAGGCCACAGAAGATGTATATAAAATAACAAAATAATTTTTTGTTTGTTTGTTTGCCCTTTCTTTATTAAGAATTAAAAAAGAAATCACCTTTCTCAATCTCTGATAAAATATTGACTTTGTACAACATAAAGTGTTCTTGTGTGGGAAATGTGTGGGTGGAGGAAAAGGGTCTGGTTCTTTTCTTAGAAGCTATTAAAAACTGCACATGCATTTATTTCACCCTTCATAAAGGGTGAAGGGTGCAAATCATAAAGTGATTTCAATTGCCCTTATCAGAATGATGCTCGTTATGAAGATACGTGTGTATATAGACCACACTGCAGTGCTGAAACATGAGAAACATCGAATCTACTGCTTCACAGGAATTCCTACAGATGGCTCATGTTTTAGCAAAACTTTCCTGTCTACAACATTTCAAGCTCTTAAAGATTTATCATTAGTCCTTGATTAGTCATTGATGCTTTTCTGAAAGCTCATGATCTCAGTGACGTGTGACCACTCTTGCTGTCTATTGCAATGACGGGCTTGAGAACAGGGCTTCCTGCCTGTCAGGTCACCAGAATCACAGAAAAGTTAGCTGGAAGGGACCTCTGGAAGTCATGTACTCCACTCAGAAGGTCAGTCCACTGATCAGCTCAGTATGGTGTTGTTTAGCTGAGTCTTAAAATTCAACAGCACTGGAGATCCACAAACTCTCCGGGCAACAGTTCCAGTTCTGTACTTCCCCCTAGTGAATTAATTTTCCTAAGATCTGATCCAAACCTCCTAAGCCACAGGTTTGTGGCTATTGCCCCTTGTTCTTACCAGCTGGCACTTAAAGAGAGTGCGGCAGCATTGGTCATCGCCAGCATGGTTTCATGAGGGGAAAAGTCCCCCTTAACTAACTTGATTTGATTTTACATAAATGTCACCCACCTAGTCGACCAAGGGAAGCCAGTAAATGTGACATTATTTTATCTTACTTTTATTTAATTTATTTTAATTTAATTTTTGATTTTAGCAAAGCTTTGGATACTCTTTCAGTATCCTTCTGGACAAATTGTCCAGCATACAGCTAGACAAATATGAAGTGTGATGGGTGAACAATTAATTGGCCAACAGGGCAAGCTCAAAGGGGTTACATGAGGCTGGTGGTCAGTAGCTAGTGGGGTTCCACAGGGCTCCATTCTGGTACTAGTTCTCTTCAATGTTTTTATAAATGATCTCAAATGCATACTAAGAAAGTTTGCAGATGATACTAAATTAGGAGGAGCTGTTTACCCTGTTGATGGTAGAGAGGCCTTTCAGGGAGATCTTGGCAAATTAGAGAGCTGGTCAAGCCCCAACAACATGAGGTTTAACAAGAGCAAGTGACAGATTTTGCACCCAGCAAGAGGCAACCCTGGCAGTACGGACAGTCTGGGGTGACAAGAGGCTGGGGAGCAACCTTGCAGAAAGTGATCTGGGGGTTTTGGCTGATGGCAAGCTGAATATGAGTCAGTAGTGTGCCCTAGCAGCCAGGAGGTCCAACCTTGTCTGGGGTGCATCAGGCACAGCACTGCTGGATGGTCAAGGGAAAGGATTGTCCCACTCTGCTCTGTGCTGCTGTGGCCTCCCCTTGAGCGCTGTGTGCAGTTCTGGTCACCACGATATAAGGACATAAAACTGTTGGAGAGCATCCAAAAGAGGGCTACAACGGTAGTGAAGGGTCTAAAGGGGAAGACATCTGAGGTCCCTTGGTTTGCTCAGCCCGGAGCAGAGCAGGCTGAGGGGAGGCCTGATGGCGGCCTGCAGCTCCCTCACGAGGGGAGCGGAGGGGCAGGCGCTGAGCTCTGCTCTCTGGGGACAGCGACAGGACCCGAGGGGACGGCATGGAGCTGGGACAGGGGAGGGTCAGGCTGGGTGGTAGGGAAAGGTTCTTCACTGAGAGGGTGGTCAGGAGTTGGAACATACTACACAGGGCAGTCAGTGGTCATGGCACTGAGCCTGCCACAGTTCAAGAAGTGTTTGGACAACGCTCTCAGAAATGTGGTTTGATTTTTGGGTGGTCCTGTGTGGAGCCAGGAGCTGGACTCAGTGATCCCTGTGGGTCCCTTCCAACTTGGGTTATTTCATGATTCTGTGATTCTTAGAGCATGATGTCATCATCATTTTAAATACTTTTCAAATATTTGCATACTGCTATTACATTTTCCACTTGTGCCCTCCTCAGCTAAATAAGCCCAGCTCCCTCAGACACTCTTTAGAGGATATGTGCCCCAAACCTCTGACCACTGTGGTAGCCCTGCCTTGGACCCTCCACCTGCCTTGTGAACTGAAGGCCCCAAAACTGCACAGGGTGTTCCAAGTGTGGCCTCAATAGCACTGAGCAGACAGCGATAATCACTCAAACAACCAGCCAAACTTCTTCCACAACAGCCCAGAATGTGGTTTGCCTTATCTACAAGAGGAGTACACTGCTGCCCTGCGCTCATCCCGGCACACTCCCACTCCAGCAATACCAACACGCACACTGCCAAGGCTGAACACATGCATGGGGCTATTATCTTTTAGGTGTATAACTGTCTCTTCACCGAGCATTGTGAGGTTTTCTGTCAAATTTATGAAGTTGCCTCTAGATCCGTTCTGACATTTGTCATGTCCTCTAGTTACTGTTGGCCACACATTTCCTGAAGCTACACTTTCTAAAATTTGGGAGCAATATTATTGTTTTCCTTGCCATCAGTCATATCCTCAATTGCCATGATTCTTCAAAAATTAAACAATTAAACTGCTAGCTCCTTCAGCACTTCCGGATTAATCCCTTTCAGCCTCATGGACCTGGGTATTACAACTTCTCTAAGTGGTCCCCAGAGTGTCACTGCCCTACTGTTTGCTGCCTCTCACCTTCTGAAACTGTGCCAGTGCATGAAGCAGGCTTTGCCTGTGAAAAACAGTGCCAAAAAGCAAAATAAATAAATAAATAATAATAACAATAATAAAATAAATAAATAAAAGAGAGAGAGAGAGAGAGAGAGAGAGAGACTATTTCAGCCAATAGCCAATTATAAAGAAATTCATTATTTTCAAAGCACAGAAGTCACATTCTTGACTTCTGAATGCTATGAGCTGGCACTGTTTTATCAATTAGTCTTAAATTTATCAATTAGTCTTAAATGATACTACAGAATTTAGAAGATTGGATGTAAAGGCAAAATACAGACTCATTCTACATTATGATTATAATGAGATACTTCTTTCAGCTGAGTTACTGAAAAAATGCTATTTATGGTGACACAAAGCTATCAGCAGCAATATAAAATGAAAAGGTGGTACTTTTTACAGACACCAGATCAAATTGGTTGCTATTGCATTCTCAGTAGTCAGAGAAGTCAACTGTTACTGACAGTGCTGGAAGATGAACAGAATGTACCTGATCCCTTGTCCTTTTGAGTGGATAAACTTCCACTGAATACAGTAATGTAGATGACATTTCTTATTTGTCATTGCCAACTACATAATCCTTACTAACTTTCTAGAGCGGTAAAAAATGCTTTGTCATCTTCTGTCTCAAAAACTGAATGGCATATTCAAAGATTTTTCCTGAAACGTATGTTGAAGTTCTTCAAGAACTGCTGAAGGAGTTCAGTAGATGCTAGAAGAACTAAAATGTTATTTAATGTCTACTTTTGTTTAAAATATATATATATATTACATTTTTTTTTCCATATTCTTAGTAGACAAGTAATTGAAATACTCTCTAAATGTTTCTTGAGACTGCTTAAAAATCCAGTTAAGTCAAAGTACATTTCAGACTCCTTCACTAATTTTTGCAATTTTATTATGTATTAGTCTATATATTTTTATCATCATGAACACAGATCTACTCACTGTCTCACTCTTCTGACATCGGTTTATCCTGTCGGGTATTTAGTCCCAAAATAACAATGCTTCCTTTGTTTATCTGAAATTGCACACTTTTTTGCTTTGTTTTGTCTTCAGCTACAAACTGATATCTGGGTCTATCAGCTAAGGACTTGAATAGGTAAAGGGAATATTTTACAATAATTCCATAAGTAATTTTGTAGTATTTATAGTAACTTATTTCATAAGTTAAATTATGGTAATTATGCATTAGAGTATGCGTAGGTTGGTAACTAGGAGCACAGAAAATTCTTTAAGGAGGAACTCAACATGTGGAGAAGGCGATATAAATTTAAATACTGCATTGTCTTGATTCTCGGAACAATCAAGGCACTCAGGTGGCTTTGTAAGTTTGGACTGCTGGTATAAAGCGTACCAATGCTATTGCCCAATGAGGATTACATCCCAAAAGTTGAGCTGCAGATGTCAAAAGCTGGAAAGTCTCAAAAACTGAAAAGCTTTCTCTATCTATCTACTTTATATTAGTTCCTTTTACTGTTTGGTTTAAAATAAATGCACATATCTACAATGTTTCTCAACACCAGCCAAACTTGCTAGGTTTTCAACTTTAAGAAAAATAACTTTTCTGTCTTTTTGTTCACATACTGAACCAGTGGACTGTCCTTGTTACACTATCTTCTTTCCTTCCTGGTACAGTGTCTGGAAGAAAATCCAACTCTGCAGAAACAGCATGTAGTCTACTTTATTCCACAGATGTCAAAACGCAATGCCTGTTTAGGCTGTGTATTTAGGCTTATTTATTTTTTCCTGGGGTAGTGTATGAATTGTTTAATTGTGTTTGAGTTACGCACTCATCTGACAGTATTGCTTGTACTATTTGTATGTGAACAAGCTCTGTTCTTGATATTCTGCTTGAAATTCATCTTATCCTGGCAATAATGCCACAACTTCCTAGTCTTCTATTGGGCTTATCTAAACTGTGGAATCACAGTCTCGTATTTGCATGATCTTGAGGAAGTGTTTTGCGGCCCACGACATTTACTCAGGTCTACCCAGTACTTGATTTTGTTTGTTTTTGCACTGCTTAGATCATTGGAACGGCTACAAACAGCATCACGTAGTGCATCGCTGACTCATGGTGAGGAAGATGCCACAAGGAACAGGAAGTGAAAACAGTTATAGCTGTGGCCCTCTCAGTATCATCAGATACTTTTCCTAGCGTACCCTAGGAAAAAAAAAAAAAAAACTATTTTATTTGCAATTGGTGCTAGTATAATCTTAAGAACTGCATTTTTTTGTTTGTTTGTTTTTAGAATAAATAAATAAATACAATAGTACTAATATTGCATGCTTAGAACTTTAAATCTCTGTTCTTTTTCTCTCAGTACGATGTTTTTACTTTGTTTTGGCCTCTAAAACCTCTGCCATGTCTCTTGCCACAATTATTTTTGGTTGCTCTAGAAACAGGGTTTATTCCTCATGTCCATGTTGTTTTGCTACCGTATTTACCAGTTTTCTTTGATATTTTATCTTTTTGCTACTAATCAGCTCCTAGTCACATTCCAGTTTGTGTCTGCTTTTCTAATTATTGAAGTTTGGTGAACTGCATCTCCTCCAGTCAAGGTCAGGTTGGGGCGTGCACCTGTTCAGTAGACTTCTGTATGTCCACCTTTCTTGTTAAAAGTACCGCGGTTTTCTTAAACATTTATATCTGAACTTTTGAATATTTTTCCTTTACTGTAGCCCACTACTAATTAGTTGAGCTTCCAAATTTTTACTTTTAGAAAAGTCATCCATTTTGATCAGTTTAGAAAACCATCAATCAACTGCTACTTCTAGATATTTTCAGGGTTTCTCGGAAACAATTATTATTATAACACTGTTAGAAATGCAGTCATATGAACTAGCGTGTTCAAATACAGAATGGGAAAAGATATTTTATTCATATCTCTGTCAGCCAAAACAACCACTTAAGATCTATTTGAAAAATGGAATACCTCCCAGTCTTGATTTGCTTTTCTCCTGACTTAAGATCACTGAAAAATGGACTTTTGATACTGTCGACGTGTAACATTTCACCATTTCTTAAAAGCAAGGTTTTGGTTCAAAATTACTTTTTATTTTAAAAAATTAGTTAATTTATTACTGGGAGTAGAGCGTGGTAAGGATTAGTGCAAGGTACAAGAAGCCACAACAGAGGTAGCTGGGGAGTACCTAGCACTTTGCGGTTTGCAGTGTGCATATGTTCTAAATTACAAGATCAAGGGTCGGGCTGTCCAGTGAAGTTTGTTGGAAATATAAAATAATAATCAAGATCATAATGAGAAAGGGTTCAGATAAAAGGATTCAGCTCAGGGGAGAAGCCTCAGCACAGACCTAAAGCCTAACCCCAGCCTCTGCAAACAAGGGGAAGAGATCCACCTGCCTCCTTGAACTTTGGATCAGCCTTGACTGAACGGTAAATATGCCGCTGATGACCTCAGAAACAAGAAACACCCTGCAAATCTCATGAAAAACACAGCCATCCTTTATATTAATATAGCATGTGCAAAATGGCTTGTGAAATCCTAACCATTCGAGAGCCACAGCAACTTATTCCTTCGCTCCTGACCCCAACAAACAGCTTGTGAATAAATCCGCTCAGGCAGTCAGATGTAAAAAGGTAAATGTTCCTCTGTCGTCTTCCAGCTGAAAGGATCAGGAGCCCAGGTCTTTCACAGGAGAGGACAAGGTGTGCCTCTGTGACACAGATGCTGCCTGGGTGGGATAATCAGGATCATGCCACGGAGGAACTCCAAGCATCAGGTATCCTAAACATGCTCCTTCGCCTTCTCCTTTTACACTTTTCTAAATGTATTTTGGGATTTCCTACTTTAAGCACATTGGATGAAAAAGTTTTAAGATACCTTTTAAACTTTCATTCTGGCCTTGGTGAACAGAAGGGGTCTAGCTGTATTTATTTGCTGGGTGACTGCTCCATGACGATGTGAATCAGATATTGTACCCCCAAACAGCACTTTGCATGTTTATTCTTGAAGATACAGGGCAAGGACTGTCCCTCCTCTGCATGCACATGAATAGCTTGCACTGTAAACTCCTCTCTGATGGAAACCATTTCCCACAGGAAGTGCTTGGAAACAATCTGTCCTTAGGAGATGATTTTTCTATCAAGTGCATTTCCGAGGAAATGTTTGTCATGCGGCTAAACAACTAAATTGGATAACATACAGTGCCTTTGCAGTCTCCTGAGCTGGATCCATCTGGATATCAAACACATTTAATGGGTCGTGCTCTGCTCTGCTCAGGGTCTGTAACTCCGGAGCAGCAGGGAAGCAGGGCTCTGCTCCTTGTAAACTATTTCATGTTCTCTTTCCTGTTGGGAAAAGCTTTTAATGGATGCTGAATTGCCTTCAGACCACATAGCAGAAATGCCCACTAATGGTAAAGCAGCCTTTGGAGGCAGAAAACCGAGGTTTTCTGCCCAGATTTCACAACCACTGCCTGAGAGCTGATGAAGGCGCAGCGCATGGGAATGGCGTGCGAACAGCACGCGTGGAGGGACGGCGAGTTCCACGGGAAATCACTTTCGTAACGTGCCATCCACACCTAAGCCGCTTTTCACATCCCTCTCTCATCCCCAAACAGGCTGAGGTCAGGGACTCGGACGACACTGTCACACCAACACAAACGTGTCTGTCTGCAGGCCAGGAGGAGCTGCCAGCACCGCGTGCTTGCCCCCCAAGACCGCCCTGACGCCTCCTCTCAGGGGAGCACGACCTGAAAAAGCTGAGGGTATTTACCACAAGAAGTGTGTGTGATGCGTACTTCTCTCCTACAGGAACAGCCCTTTATTTTATTAACACAAATCAGTAAATCTGCTTATCTGAATAACAGCACAGCTCGCAGACGTTGGGTGTTATTTGCAGGCTGTTCGCCCTGATGCTGCACTGCTCTTTTTTAACTCGTGCTGCGTGTCTGGCCACCTGAATCACAAGTTTCTCTTCTGTTTCCTGGTTAGATAATTGCAACTTTTAAAACAGGAGAACAATATGTATGTGGTGAGGTTGTTTATACAGTGGTGGTGTTTCAGGAAATGTTTTTTAAACGCATATTATTGTAAAGATTTACAAAGCACCGAAAGCATTTGCTATTAAAACAAACAAATACAAAAACGGTAGCACTGTGAAAAATCTACTCAACTTCTTTTACTCTTCTTAGGGCACCCAATACTTAATAGATATATTTTCCTTTTAAATATTTGATAAATTCACACATTAAAAAGTAATTTCTAATATCTAGTAATGAAAGGTAGAGGATACTGTCCTATTACATTTCCTGCCTAATATCTCCAGCGGAGCATAAGAAAATGTCTTTAAAATGCAAAGTGTAAAGTCCTCAGCTCTTCATAGCTGCAAGGAAAAGTTTTTTATTGAATACTATCTGAGTCAGGGCTGCAAATGCACAGGTTTTAATGTAAAATGTTAGCCAGGAAGAGATAAGGCATTTGAAATTTTAGCATGTCCTTTCTACAGAGGAAACACTATTTTATATCGGAGGCTTTGCTGATCCTCTAGCGCTAGGAAAAGAATGTAACGTGTTGCTCCTTCTGATGAAAAGGATAAATATTGATGTAATTTGAATACTAATGTACTTGTTGTGGAGATGGTGCAGCATACCCTGCAGGCCAGCTGCCATCCACAGCCACTCTCCAGACACCACCGTCTTTTGTCAGGGCAATCAGAGACAGAAGAGACTACAGGAGTGCAAGTTTCTTAAGCAACATTACCAAGGGATTAATTGGCATACGGCAAACACGGCCACTACATGTTTAATCCCTGCCAAAGCACGGGAGCCTACCAGGAGTCCAGGAGGTGGTGGGGATTTAAAGGAGGCTTGCGGGCAGAAGGGCAGCAGGGCAGCCCGGCACGGCCACGGCTTCAAGGCTAAGGCTGTGCCCCGTGCATGGCGCCATGCAGCAATGCTAACAACGTAAGGCAAGTTGGTGAGACAGAGGGTGTCTTAATTCTTCGCTTCCTAGCTCCTCAAACACAGCTGCTGAACGTGTGTTTCTGAGCTTCGCCCTGTCTGAGGATGGAGAGGCAATGGGGGATAAAGCCATGAAAGATGAGAAACGCCCCTGTCCTTTTGAAAATTTTAAAGTGCATGAATGGAAACAAAACTACATAAAGAGCATTACGTAAAACCAACTGAAAAACTTCACACAGAGTGAGAAAAGCAAGCATACCATCTCAGTTTTATCTGGATTTAAACGAAATCCTAACTTCAGAGTCATGCACAGGTGCATCTCTATTATCAGTCACGACCTAAATGTTATTCTATGCATGCTTTTTTATCTGTGTTTTCCATGTTACCTGCTATCGTACTGAACTGCCAGGTGCAATAAATCCCCTGCAGACCTTGCAGGAGTCAAGTTTTACACAACTGTTTTTCAACATCCCATTTCACCGCTTGCTCTCATCACAGGAGTTAGTGCCTTGCAACAATAATTAAACTAACAATAATTCCTAGGCTTTGTGCCCTTACTTGAATAAAACATTTCAGGTTATATAAAGGAGAGCAATATAACATATCTTCTGGCAGTTACAGAGAAGTGTCAACATTCTGGCCATGAACGATAATTCTCTCTGAGTGTTCATATCCATCTTCTCTAAATATGCACTGGCAATAAAGTATTTTTTTTTATTAAAGCGAATATCCATGCATATTACAGTGCTCTGTCACTGCTTTACCTCTGGCATAAAATCCCAGCTATAATGAGCAACCCTCTTCAAAGCATTTGTATCCAATATATCTATGTAACACAAGCCTGGATCGGATTCTAGCAATAATTCTTTGCAGAATGGTGGGAAAAAAAAAAAAAAGAAAAAAAAAAGGATATATTAAAGTAGGTTTTATTTTTTAGTGCACACACACAGAGACGTCCCCACGCACTTATCCTGCATCTCGGTGACACGTTTCGCTGTAAAGCCACAGCAGGTAGGGTCGTGCTGCTGAAACTCCTGCGGGGGCTCGCCTGTGCTCCGAGATTTTGCAGGGGAAGAGGAGAGGAGAGGAAAGGCAGGGGACGTGCGCGGGCGCTGCAGCCAGCCCTGCAGAGCCGTGGCCGTCCCACTGCGCGGAAAGCTCAGGTGCCTTCCTAAAAAGTGGCGTTATTGGCTTGCAGGTGATGAAAATGAACTTGAGCCCATTTATGCCAACATATACAGTATAATTAAATGACAAGCTGTACTGAATAACTGAATGTACAGGGAGAGTAAGCTATGTTGTTGTTTTTTTCAATTAAAAAAATGCTTATGACTCAAGAATATTTTTAACGTCTAGACTTCTGCTTACAATGTCTGCTTTTTGAATTAAAATGTAAAATAAATCTGTTTTGTGGTAAAGATTCATTTTATTACTTTCTAGTTGATGAGGTAAAATACGGGTAAATAATATAGGTATGAATATAGGCATGAATACAGGTAAGGATATAGGTAGATAATACATGCTCTCACAGATATTTCTACTACATGCATCGCAGAACAATTTGAACACCATGGATTTCAATATTTGTATTTTGGATTCCTCATCATCTCACGCTTTTCGGACACTGGAGGCACTTTCCCAGCCATGATATACCGGCCTCTATTCTGTAAATAATTCCACAATGCACAATAAGGCATTGAATTCCTCGTAGCACAGGAGTGGTCCGGTGGAGGTACTCACATGGGTGAAATTCTGTAAGGGGCAATTTGTATTTTTTTCATAACTAATAATCAACATCTAGTCTGTATTAGACTTTTTCAGTGAAAAGATCTTTGCTTCTTTACCAATGCTAAATGAGAAAAGTCAACCCTAAATGTTCACTCCTAATAATGAAAAAATAAAATAAAATAAAAAATCTTACGGCTACTTTAAAGTATTGTGGGTTTTAGTGATTTTTTTTTGTTTGTTAATTAAAGGACACGGAAAATTGAAATACTCTGTTTCTTTGCAAAGGCTGCAAATACTTCAGCTTTACTGGTATAATTATTATCTCAGTAAAATTGCCTAAGTAAGCAAGCAATTGTCTTTCCCAGTGTATTAACTATGAAATTAAATCCATGCAATTATTGCTATTGTTTCAAAACAATGCACGTCTTGCATTAATATGCATTCTATATGTTAATTTCAGAAAGAGATAAACACAATTAACATCTCCGGTGTGTCACATGCCAACTGCTATTTGTTTCTGGATTTTGTTCAGCTGGTCAAGCTGAAATGCCACGGGCATTAGGAAGAGGTGGAGGTGATCCTCCAAGAGGACCGAAGGACCAAGCGTCAGCTCTTACCTGCAGGCTGTTGAAGATGATGAAGAAGACCAACATCCAGAGGTGCCGGTACGCCATGTGCAGCCCTCCCCACAGCCAGGTGATGGAGATCAGTGCGAAGAGATACAGGACCAAGGGGACCTCTGGAAATCAAGAAGCAGAGGCTTTCAGCTGGTGCGTGCAGTGCAGAACGCTCCCTAAGCATCCCCCAGGCAGGGTCAAAGCCTCGTCAGCAAACTGGGCACGGGCGCCTGGCAGGTGGGACCGAGAGCCTGGGGGAAGCACGGCAGAGCCCTGGGCAAACTCTGGGAATGTGGAGAAGAAATGGATTTTTGGGAATTGAGGGGAAAGGGAGAAGAGTGCTAGCGGTATCCACACAGCAGGCTGCGATGGCTCTGGCGCTTCGTAGTGTAAGACCAGGTTATTTTCTGATTTGCTGTAACTTTTACTGCAAGCAGAGCCCGAGTACACATCTGATGGCATAAAACATCGGGTGAATACCTCCGCTCAGTCGAGGAGTCCCTCAAAGACAGAATTTGTATGGGTCAACTGCATTCACACTGATAAACGCAGATGCAGTCTCGCCTGAAGCACGCCACCCGGCTGATAGGTGCAGCTGCGCTTCACATCCCTTGCTGCATTCACAGCACGAGAGACTTCAGGAGTGCTGGCAGGAAGATGCCTGCCCAGAGCACAGTTCACACAGAGGAAAGCCGGAGGTTTTTTAGCTCCCACCCCCACCCAGCTCTGCTCTGGACACCCAGGTTCACCTCCTCGGCCCCTGGTGTTGACAGTGGCAAGGTCCGTGTTTGCCCCAGCCTGCGCACCTCGCGGCGCGGGGGCACTCTGCGAGGCATGGCCCCTCTCCACACCGGCCGTGCTACACCAGCCAAGCACTTCTGGGAGGCGTTATTCTAGAAACAGCGCTATGGGAGTGCTTTGGGTGTTTTCTTTAATGCTAGACAAACAGCAAGTGCCATGTGAACGCGGGCAACAGCCAAAGTCAACACGACCTTACAGCACGGCAGGGAAGAGTTGCTTGCTATTACTTTGGCAGAAATGGGTGTACGTATTTTGGGAAGGAGGGAGCAGCTCAAAACGCAGCTCCGAGTCACTCACTCACTCGAGCGAGCTACTCAAGTTGTCCCAGCTAAAGACTAATGCTGCTTTGGAAGACTTGAGCTGCTAACTTAGGATGTTCTGCAAGAGCTGCCTCGCAGCGTGGCACATCAGTCAGGAAGACAATCTCACCAGTGAATTATAAAGAGATTCTGAGTTACAAACTAAGATTATGTTAGGGTAGTGGTAACCTAGGGCTCCAGAGGCAGTAAAAATAAAGTATTCAACCTAATTCCTTGGAACAGTTGACATGACCTTTTCCTGTGAAAATAAACAAATATATCCACTTGGCTGGGAAATAGCAAAGCCCATTACAGCATTAAGAAAGTCAGATCCTCTAAACGAAGGAGGTGGAAAACTCAGCCTCTAGTCATGGTTATGATACCCTTCTGCCATTTTTGTCTGAGGACACAGCATAACTCCTCTCCAGTTTGTCCATTTGGACACAGCACAGTTTCTGTGAATTTGTTCTCAGCGGATGGAAGCAGTGCCCCGGTTCCCTGGCCAGTTGGGGATTTTCAGCAGGAATTCAGGAAACATCATGGGTGGGTACCAGTGCCTTAGACTCATTGCCTTATGTCACAAGATATCTAAAGGATCTGGACATCATCCGCACACCTGACACAGGACTTGTGGAAGACCCATCCCTTAAGACAAGACAGCTGGATAACCTCGGCTTTCTGAAAGGATGATCGATGCCCATTAAGCACCTGAATCACTTCTCCCTTGGTGAGCTGAGGTCTGGCCAAATTTTGTTAGATTGCCTGAGACTTCCCAAGGATCCATGATCCATACCATAACACAAATAATATCTGTATTTTTCAGTGCAGCACCGGGGGAAGAAGATTAAGGCTATGTTCCTCTGCTATTTGTCTGGGAGGACTCAGTTTTGTTAGAGGAACAGAATGGAAATACAAAATAAATCCTACGTTGCTCCCTACAGACAGTAGTATCCCTAGTGCACAAATCACCCATCTCAAAGTCCCTTCGGGACAATGGAAAAGTTCCTCATGGCCTCAGCAGATGCTGAAGCAAGCTTTTCTTTAGCAGCTACTAATATACGTGGCCAACATCACAAGGCTTTTACAGCAATAAAAAAGGCAAAGTCCTCTAAAGCACCAGGTAGTATAGTAAGTGTTCGATTTTATCCTACACTGAACACACAATGAATCTAAATACTTGTTAGATACATAATTAATAATGTTCATAGAGACTGGTGAGGAACTGAAGACCTCAAAATATTTCAGGTTACAGAAATAGCCAAATTTAGCAAGGGCTGAAAAAAGGCTGAAAAGCATTTTTCCTGAAAAAAATAAAAAATAAAAAAGGAAAAAAAAAAACATACATAAAATGCTGTTTGTTTTTGTAAATTTATCTTTCTAAACGTAGATTCAATAACGACCCATAGCGGAACTCATTAATTTACTTGTGCATGGATATAAATGGAAGGATATAATCATTTTATTAAACCTCAAAGTCATTTAACAAACTTTAGCTCGTTAGCATACAACTGATGCAATGGGCTGGCAATTAATGATCACAAATGTATGCATATTCTAAATGCTGTACACAGATCAAAGCTAACAGCGTAGAGAAGCCTCTCAGAAGGTTCAGACAACGATTTGGCTTTAGTGCTAATTTTCAGTGTAGTTCAACTCAGGTTTGGGGTGGGGAGAGAAGAAAGCAAGTTATGGGAGGACGATCTGCATGCCAGAACTAGCAGCTCGATTTCTGCTTTTACTACAAAAACGTCACATAAAGAAAGTTAGCACAATGTTGATCATAACCCAACACCTCTAGATCATTGAAACCATAGACAGTGGTGTACATAAAGCTAAGGGAGATGGTTTGATATAGTACTATCTAGATCATACACTTTTGATGCACCTTGATCTGAATTTTTTATCTTCAAGTGTGCGTGTGAGGGGGAGCTTTGATAACCTCAGTGCCACCTCACCAGAATAGAATGACAACAGGTAAAACCAGAATGAAGCTCACTGAACCTAGCAAAATCTCTACTGCGCATATCTTCAAGAGTAGTTATAAAGGTTTATGCATGAATGTTTCTCAGTGCAAACGTATCAGTTACAGGTTTTATATATGTTATAGTAACTAAAATAGTCTGAAGATACCTGCTTTTTGCCACATGCTGAATGTTGGTCCATTTAAAGGTTCTGCTTTTACTTTTGTCAACAGCAATTGCTTCGTTATCGATATTGCAAAGGGTTAATTCAGAGCCAGAACTTTGGCAGCACTCAAAGTCTCAGCTGTTTGAATTCCCTTCACCTACATTTTGATCAGGCAATTTGTTGTATTATAATCAAAAACAGACGCTCAATAACTAGAACATACCAGAAAACGTATCAGAAAATCAGCAGCAATTTTATAAGTTTATAAAAACAGCCCTGCATAAAAGAAAAGGATGCCAATAAAAAGCCTTGAAATGAACCAAACCTGACAGGCTAGTTATTTGCGGTTTCCTTCGTATGGAAAGAAAACCGACAACCCCTCCTGAGTAAACAAGTATTATTTCTGGACTGATGTACCTTCACTTACAAGAACTGTGCCCTAAACCCAAGTGCAAGCAGTCCCCTTTTACAGTCCATGAATAAACCGTAGGAGATAAAAGACTGCGGCGGAACAGTCAGCTCAGCACCAGCCTGATGTAGGTGAGACACGGCCAAACGCCTTTTTGGGTAGTATATATTTGAACTGTGCTTGTTCTTTTTTTTTTTTTTTTTTTTTTTGTACATGATTAACACAGATTTTTTAGTACTTGGACTGATGAAAGGTTTTATTTAAGCAACAGTCAGTCCACCCACTCCTTAAGTATATATATATACATTATAGATATATATATAATGTATGTACATATCACCATCCTGACTGTTCATGTCTCCTGAAACATCTTCCCTTTTCCTTAACTAGAGGCTTAAGAAACGTAGGCAGAGCTGATGACTTAACACAGACAAATGTAGCTCACAGAGCTGCCGTGGTGTAGCGTTTGCAGACTTTGTGTAGCCCAGGCTGATATCTGACCAGATAAAATTACGTTTTATTCACCAAAAAAAAAAAAAAAAAAAAAAAAAAAAACTCTATTTGAACACCGTTTCTTGATTCTTCCCAATTGCTGAGAAATGGTTATATTTGTTATTAACTTATCTATATAATTGATTTTTCTGCAATGCTTGCAGTTCTGAGGGCTGTGCTACATTGTAATTAACTGTTATGAGTAGTAAAACTGCGGGTTTTTAAAGCAGGGAAATCCTTAGAGTAAGCAGACAAGATTTTGTCCAATGTTTTACATAAAAATGTCAATAATTTGAAAGATAGGCTGTAGTATTTTCGCGACATGTTTGGATTGGATTAAAAAAATCCTGAAAGAGGAAATACTCCTGCACGAGGCAGGGCTTCTATTTGGTCATCCTCAGGGCACCGCAGTTTCACAAACTCATCTCGTCTCCTCTTGAGCTGTGAGCTTCAGTAATTGAGAGCATCCGGTGGCACGGGGCTCCACAGGAATCAGCTAGCATCAGGTTCAGGTAACAAAACGCTAGAACGCTAGATTGCTCGGCTGAAACACTTGTCAGCCTTGTTTGTTGCTCGGTTGCGATAGAGCAGAACAGGAAGCAGAAGCATGCACACGCACCAAAAAAATAATAAAAAAAAATAAAAAAGAACATTTCTAAACAGTTATGCTTTCGCTTAGAGTGGTTTAAAACCTCTGACAAAATAATTCCACACAACGTTATATTTCTAAAATAAATGGGTGCAGGATAGACCCATTGTGTAAAGCATGGGAAAGAGAGACCTCCGGCACCACGTGCCATGCTGCCTCGCAGCAGCCCGAGGCTGGGAGTACAAGGAGGGAGGCAGAACAAAAAAGTGGGAGCAGCTGAGAAGAGGAGCAAGAAAACAAAGAGGAGCCTTCCCGTCTTCCCCGTCACTGTGGTTCAGATCATTGCCAGCTGACGATGCAGGTGTATTTGTGTGCATCATTTTAATTTCAGATAGCGGCACAACACGGCTGTCCCTGCACAGTGCCCATTGATCACGGTAGCATGTTCCCTGCCCCAAACCCCTGCATTGGAGAGGGAAGCAGCAGTGGCGTCCTCTTGCACAATTCAGCCAGCTGACAGCTGTGGATATTAAATAGTTCCTTAAAAATGCCATCTTGCTGTATATCCTGCACTTTACAGTTAGGAAAACTAATGGGTGTGTACGTG
Source organism: Oxyura jamaicensis (assembly GCF_011077185.1). Classification (NCBI taxonomy): domain Eukaryota; kingdom Metazoa; phylum Chordata; class Aves; order Anseriformes; family Anatidae; genus Oxyura; species Oxyura jamaicensis. The sequence goes on along the minus strand of NC_048926.1, from coordinate 79,553,659 downwards.
TGCAGATGGAAAACCTAATAACAAATTAATCACTGACTCGTTTGAACAAAGGCATCAGGAGAGGAACAAGTAACAAGCCCTGCGAAACTAAGATCAGCTCATTGCTAGAGAGAAAACCTGTAGCACCATTTGGAAAAGTAACTGAAATGACCTAGGAAAACAACGAATTGCTTTTATAGATTGCCAAAATTGGAACTGTCTTCAGGACACCATAATCAGTCAAAAATCAGAATTTTACATTTGGTATCCATAAAGCAGAACGAACTTCTCAGTTTGGCCTAGATTGTGTATTTCAGAAGATAATATATTATCATCTCCCTGGAATTGACATATACAGTTCAAATGAAAACAGCCTTCAGATTCTGAAATTGCCAGTTTTCTGTTCCTTCCTCCTGCAGGGCTGAGAACCACTCCTTAAGGTTGTGTTTTCAGTCTGTTTCATTACAAAGCTTTGGGCTGCCAGATAGCGCGTCTGAAGGATACTTCGGGATAATGAAGCAGATCTTCCTTCTTCCATTAACCCATGTTATAGACAGTTTTGTCCGGGTGTATACCTCTGAGCAGTGAAAAACGTTACATGAAGTAGAAATTAATGACCCTGGAAATGGTTAGAAAATATTAAAACGCTGAAGTGCAATGCTGAGTATGTGCTTGCAGCAACCATCTAAATGATTTAACTATGAAAAATAAAGAATGGGCTGCACATCACTAACGTACCCAAGGGTTTGTATTCCTACCACCGTGTTGGCCCACATTGTGTCTTCTACTGCCTGAAGTCTTTATTTTTTATTTTTTTCTAAAAATAGAAGTCAATAAAAGAACCAATTAAATAATACAGCTTTAATGATCTTCTGAGTTTACCTATAAATATTTACTATATTTCTTCCCCTTAGGTGTTAAACTGATAATGCAACTTTAATTGTTTTTAATTGTTCTTGGCTAGACATGAAGACCTCCTGCAAAACCTGGATCGTCATTTCTAACATTTTTTCCTAAATGACTGGGGAGAATGTATCACTACTCAGAATTTCACTGTTCTGAGGGAGACCTAATTTCAGTAAAATATTTACAGACTATTGCTTAACAAGTCAGGAGTTAAACTTAGCAACAGAACTACAAAAAAAAAAAAAAAACCCACAAAATTTTTTTTTTTTTTTTTTTTTTTTTTTAATAAGTTTGAATAACAGTATTCCAATTTCTGCTAGCTCCTTTTTGGATTGCTTTTGACAACTGCCATAGAAAAGGAATTTGGTAACAGGATTTTGTGGCCAAAATAAAGAATTTAACAGATTTCCTCGCAGAGTTCAAAGGAGAAAATGCCACCACCAACACGCAATCAGTAACTCATGACAAAACCTCTGATTCCAGATTAGGAATGTCAAAGATGTGCTGACTTTAACATTGTCTGATACTGCAGACTAGAAAGCTGGCATATAAAAGTACAAAGCATTCAACTGGACAAAATTGGTCATGGATTATTTGTAAAAATAGGAAGCAGCAAAACTGTTAAAATATTATTTTTCGTTCATTTACATTTTTTGATCTGTTGTCCTCGTGGCAAGGAACAGCTTGAAATTAAAGAATACCTCCTAAAATAGAAGCACTTATCACATTAAGAATAAAGACTACGTGACTAATACAGAAACATAAAAGATTACCCTATCTAACCTTCCTATTAAATCTCAGGGTTTTGACAAACTTTCTTGTGAGTCTTAAAACAATTCCTGGTATAGGAAATGAAAGATCAGGCCTCTTATCATAGATTACGCTACTAATGCTATGCAGTGAATATGGCAAATCACAGAAAGACAGCAGACAAACAAGAAAAAAAGAAAGAAAGAAAAAGAAAGAAAATAAAATAATAAAGAAAGGAAGAAAGGAAGGAAGGAAGGAAGGAAGGAAGGAAGGAAGGAAGGAAGGAAG
>NC_048926.1:79542033-79551726 GCF_011077185.1 Oxyura jamaicensis | reverse complement strand
AAGGAAGGAAGGAAGGAAGGAAGGAAGGAAGGAAGGAAGGAAGGAAGGAAGAAAGGAATGAAGAAAGGAAAAAAGGAAAAGAGGAAGAAAAGAATGAAAGAATGAATGAAAGAACAAAAGAACAGAAGAATGAACGAACAAACGAAAGAGAAAGAAAGGAAGAAAGGAAGAAAGGAAGAAAGGAAGAAAGGAAGGAAGAAGGAAAGAAGGAAAGAAGGAAGGAAGGAAGGAAGGAAGGAAGGAAGGAAGGAAGGAAGGAAGGAAGGAAGGAAGGAAGGAAGGAAGGAAGGAAGGAAGGAAGGAAGGAAGGAAGGAAGGAAGGAAGAGAAGAATGAAAGAATGAATGAAAGAACAAAAGAACAAAAGAATGAACGAACAAACGAAAGAGAAAGAAAGAAAGAAAGAAAGAAAGAAAGAAAGAAAGAAAGAAAGAAAGAAAGAAAGAAAGAAAGAAAGAAAGAAAGAAAAGCATTGGAAGCTACTCATCTTTATATAAGAAAAGTATTTTAAAATCTTGTGCAAGATATTAAATGGGTGCTCAACGCACAATTGTATAGGCACAACTCATTCAAATTAACTTCTGCAGAATTCTTTAAAGGAAGAAAGCTAATATGGGCATGTGAAGCACAGTACAAACAATCTAAATTGCATAAGTGCAGATGATGAATTTAAGTTATTATCTTATTCAGATCTTTGCTCTTTATTTCAGCTTGTAATTACGCTTGTGCATTTTGTCTTAAACTGTATTTCTAAAAACCTCTGAGGCAAAGATTTGTTTTGGTCCTAATTACATAAAAGAAAAGCCCCTTGAGCATTATGAAGACTAAAATATTATCCACTGTGTGACTGTGATGAATACTGTGAATATTGTATATAACTCTCAGATTATAGGTAGCCAACATCTGGTTCTTGATTCCAAAATGCATATTGCCATCTCAAGATGAAAGCACTCCTGGAACTCACCGTTCCTCTGCTCCTTTAGGCACATGATACGTATCTCACAGTTTGAGATAAAGGTTTTAGCACGCAGCTTTCAGGATAAAGAAGACGTGTAACAACAGGTTTAGATATACTTTCTCATTTAGAATATGAAGCCTTGTCCTCAGCATCATTCCCAAGAGCTGAAGCATGGCTGGAATGTCCCGTACTTGCATTTTGGATGGCCTACTTGTTTCCCGAGATCAGCTGGTAGAAGGTACGGTTGGGCCATCCAGCATGATCTGTTATGGCCAGGAACTCCATACTGCTAGGATGATAAACACATTAAAGAAATTTATGTGAATGAGGATACAAAAAGGTAGTTATAATTTTACAGCTAAATACTTGGGATATTCCTCATGAAGTTCTATTTTGGCAACAAAAGGTTTTAATCTTTAGATTCATTCTGGCACATCTACAATGATGATAATCAGGTAAATTCTACTGCATTATTTATGCCCTGGGCATGGAAATTATGTTATGACATGTTCAATAAGTTGAGGTCACCTATTAGGATGGCATTATCAGAAAGAAAAAAAAAAAGCTGGCAATTTTTCAATTCAAATTTTTCCTTTATATTTTCAAATCTTTGCAAAATTATGAGAAGTTAATAAATATTTGGAAAGCAAAACAATGAATATTGGACCTCTGCCTTTTCTAATTTCAGTTTCTGTATTTTGCATATTTGGACTGTCAAGAAAAAACAGTCCTCTGCTATATATCCCTATTCTGACCTGCTGCTACTACAGCCAAATACAGCCAAGCTTGCTGCTTTTCGACCACCTGATTTCCTTCCAAAGCAGCCTTTCTTGCTACAAACTTAAATATTAGTTCACCAGGGGCTGTTTATCCAACACACACTCCTGACTTGGCGGCTGTCAAGGCTAACTTTTGAGAAGTTGGTTTCTATATATAGAAGAATAATCAGTCAATTGAACATGTCTGCTGAAAGGCTGGCAAGCTGAATCAGTCCAAACTGAAGCCTCTTTTCTAGCAAACCAAATGCATGTCTTTGAAAGGGAATACTGGGGTTAGGGATAACAACCTTTATAAATCAGCTTTCACACTATTTTCCAGCACTCGCTTCTGGGGATGAAGAGCTGCTTGCTCTAAAAGATAATTAATTCTTGACTCTCCCATTGCCCTTTCCTCTCGCCTTCTGTTGTGGAGGAAAATTCCCTGACCTAAGCAAGCTGTATCAATCACCGTGTAAAGCAACGCGGCTGGTGACAGAGCAATTCTGGAGCAGTAAAAAAGTGAGAGGGCAAACTCACACAGCTGGTGTTCCCGACAGGGCAACGAGAAGTGTGTATTGCGCATTCCCCTAATCAGAAGCTGGCAAATTCTATTTATTTCTGTTTATCCTCCACTACAACCTTACTGATGTTTTTACAGCGATACCCCAGGCATAAGGAAACAGTATGATAAGCGTTGTGGGCAGATCACAGACCACTGGTAAAGGAGCTGACAGTGATTACTAAAAGCAGAGCTGTGCTGGGCTGGCTGTCCTCATGCCGTGATGTTTTCTTTAAAGCCTGAAAGCTTCCAGAGTAGGGGATGGGAGATGTGATTCCACTCAAGGGCAGCCCGAATAAATCTGAAGGATTATAAAGAATATCCACACGGCGGAAAAGGCAGTACGACTAACAAGTGAATATCTATGTAGAAAATAGATGGGGGAAAAAATCAACCATATGCAATAATTTTCCAAGAAACTATTTAACAGCGAGCAAACAGATACCCTGCTGTTACCAAAGGGCAGTATTTTTTCTCTTAGATACGTACCCAACATTGTTACTCTTCTAGTAACTAAAATACAGAGGGGTTCCCTCTGCTACGGGCAACAAACTCTCTGCCTAAGCTCAGAAAGATGTTTTGGAAGAGCAGACAAAATTTATAATAATAGCTGTAGAAGACTAGATCATTCAAGATGAAAATTCTTCAGCAGGTAAGCCTGAGAGTCTTCCAACAACATGAGAGATGTAATTTATACACATTTTTACTTAAATTTTAGCTTAGCCGTCTTCATATTGTGAAATGTGTTCATTTGTTTCGTGTCAGTATGGAACAATGCTAGGGCCGCATGATGAAATATAACCTTCTGTTTAAGAAAAACAGAGTGATTAGCGTACACAGTTCTTGTATCACGCAAAGGAAGGGTCCAGCAATTCGTGTAAATAGAGGGTTTGAAGGGCGAACATTGCGACTCGGGTCTGGGAGATAAGAGAACAAGGAGCTTTTAGGAAACTGCTGACTTTTGCATGGGACGCTGCCCAAGCCTCTGATATCCGGCAAAGAGATCCACCAAATAAGGAGGAAGGGGGAGTTGAAGGAAGACCGAAGGACAAAGCCTGGGAGGAAGACTACGAGCCTTCAGCACAAGAGACCCCCAGAAAGACCACCAGAGACTGCTACGCATGTGTCTGGAGAGGGTTCGGATTCCGGGAACTAATTATAATAACCCCGCCTTTTCTAGGAATAGTGGTGAATATGTATTAGTCTAGGAGCATAAAAATCAGCCACCTGATGTAACAGGTGTGCGTCCTGGTGGAGCAGAGACTCCCAGTGCACCCAGCGCTGTTTGCTAGCCTCTGTTCGCTTAATAAATTACAAACTTTAATTAGAATCCTATGTGGGACACATTCATTTATCACAATATCCATTTTCTTTGAAAATAACTGTATATACTACACACAAAGATATACCTGACTGTTTCTATCCCTATTAAATTTCTGGTAAAGTCAGCAATAGCCTTCCTCAAGTAGAGACCACAAATTTGGAGCTCCAGGTTACTCAGCCATTGCTTAAGAAACTTTTCCTACGGTCTGTGAAATGATCTAAGCCATCTACAATCAGAAGCCAGGTAATAAATACTTCTCTTTCAAATCTGCATATCCAGACACTTTTTCTGCTTCGTAGTAGCACGGAAGCCAGTGACCTTGGTATTTTATTTTTTATTGAATGCATTCTCTACTTTTTTGCATGGGTTATTGTAGAATCCACCTATGGCCCACCTGTATCACACTGCAGCTTTAACTGTCTTCAAACCGAATGACTCCCAGAAAGGGAATAAACACCACTGGTTCAAATACTCAGGTGTTTGTATGTAGGTGTTTGTATGAATGTCTGGGTATAAATGGCAATTTCATGCCTACACACGCCACTTTTTCCTTTTTGCAATAATTTTGGCTTTCTGGGATTCAAATCAACAGGTGGCCACAATTACCAGTAAAAACGAAAGGTGTATTTCAAAAATATGTTGTCTCTGTTTACAGTGCTCTGCACTTGATAAATCACCATTGTTTACAGTACCATTCACTTGGAATTTTATTCTCTTTCTGGAGAAGGTGGCTACTGGCGGGCAGGCAGAGTTGCAAAGCAGTGAATTATTAGTGTTTTTTTTTCCCTTCATTACCTCCTGCAGTGTTCAAAGTGGAGAGGACCGGGTACAGAACTTCAGGCTGTAGACCAGGGAAGGCTTTTTCTTTTTTTTTTTTTTTTTTTTTTAGCTGAAGGAATTTCAACATAGCTAAGAATCTTTAAAATCTTTAAAAACAAATGTAAATATACTGCTACTACCTCAAATTTCAGGAGAGAAGCAGCCACCCAGAGGCCTCCTGTGTACAACCGATGCTGAGTTATGCATTTATAGGCAACTTCATAAACTGGAGAAATCGCCAGCCTTCGTTCAACCGCAGGCACCAGCGGCCTCACCGGGCAGCCTCGTCCCAACCCTGCAGTGGCCGGCCTCCCCCGGGTGCACCGCGTACTTTCTTTTCTGCCTGAAAAAGCCCTACCGTAGCAAAACACTCACTGGCCGTGAAGGGGTACAAAAAGTACCTGCTTTTCAATAAGACAATGCTGTTATTGACATTTTATCAAACACATCTCTTCTTGATTTCTTTCAGTTTTGTTTTGATTTTCCTTTTGACACCTCACACCTTCTCTACCTTTTTCTGTATATGTTGGGAAAGAAAAGGCAAAAACAAACAAACAAAAACAACATCAACAAGACCCCTAAATCCTATGCTAAATCAAACAGACTTTTCTTTCCACCTTGCTATTTCACGTCTTGCTATCTTGGTGATTTAGCTCCCACTAACACTTTCTGACATTTTGCATACTGACTTTGTCTCTATTACTGTTTCAGGATATCGTATTTTTTTCCTGTTTAACTGTTCTGAGACGCATTCTGAAGCATTGCCCTTCATCATATGAATATGCAATCTCCATCCTTAGCGATACTAAAACAACAACAACAATAAATAAGAAAAATAAAAAACATGCAACAGCTACTTATAAATAAATGAACTATATTATTCAACACTGTATAAGCAGCCACCTTTGTGATTGCTCCGGGCAGTCCCTTTTATATCAGAAAAAAAATGAAAGAGTAAAGTGCAACTAAGGTCTTGAGTATCATATTTACAAGCTGTGTTTATCAGACCTTATCCAAATTCATATATAGTTCTTAGTAAAACTGACAAAGAAATAAATATCTAAAGAAATGTCTGGATAATAAATGCTTTGTATTTATTTTCATTTTCCCTGAGAAAGAATACATTTCTATAACCCAAATGTTCAAAATAAAACACAAATCCTCACTTGACACTGTAATAATCACTGCAAGTTGAACAAGACAGCCCACTCTGTAAATCCAAACAGTTACAAGCACTGGAATGCTGAATGGAATTTTTTAATAATCCATGTTCCTTTTTAAGTTCAGATGATATTTATCTAACATATTGGGAAAAATGATTCAAGAACCTCTTGAAAGTTTATAAAATCCGACTGTCTTCATGTAATTCGGAAGAAAATAGACCCATTTCTACTCAAATCTACTATTTGCACTTGTTTATAAAACAGAGATCTATTTTTTTTTTTTTTTCAGGAACAGCATGAAAACAAAAGAATTATTCTCAGCTTCCCACAGAGTGTCATGTTATTACAGTGTTGGTCTAAACTGCTGCAATTTTATTTTGGGAACATTATTGTATTTGAAATTGTTCTAACAGAACAGACAGACCAATACTTCCTGTTTTGCACGAGGCAGATCTTCTTTTTCAAGCATGTTTCGCTTACAAGTAGCACTAGGAAATTTCAAAACAGACGTGTTAACTCCACATACTCCAGCACGCAGCCCTTGCAAGGCCAGGGCCTGGCACTCTTCTCGTCACCTGGGGCCGAGCAGAAGAGCCCTGCCTGGGCGAGGGTCCGATCATTGCCCCTCAGCCAGGGAAACGATGCTCCTGAGCCAGCCTCAGCCCTCCTTGGGGAAGTGCTATTTGGTACCAGCCACGACCACACAGGACAGCTCATTGTTTTAGGTCTATTCTCATTGCCAGACTAGACATAAACAGTGATGCTAATTTCTTGTTTTAGGTTTAACACGTCTTTATCCTCATTTTGGTAAGACGGCTCACATCTGCATAACTTTCATCACTGAAGTACTTTCACAGACTTCAAAGGAACTGCTAGCATGCTTAATCTCACACAACTGCTTAGGTATTTATTGAGCTGTGGTTTCCAGTGGGGGGGTTCTGGACTGGAGAGAATGATCAGCACCATCCTGAAAGTCTGAATCGTTTGCTCAGGGGTAGCCTGTGCATCTTACCTGCAGCATTCGTTCTTCCTCTGAAAATATCATCGTATGCTTTCCATTGTGGGGTCACCTGGTAGGCGTGAATGAACACCACGAAAACCACTACCAAGCACATTAACGGCACCAGAGCAGCAGTGAAGAGGGCAGCGTAGGCATTTGGAATGAAGCACCTGAAGAAGAAAAACGGAAAAGTTCTGTTTATAAACATGAGAAACACCTCGAACGGTCATTAGTGGAGAAGGATTTATTTTACAGACCACACATTCTTTAACTCTGTTCCCAGAGTAACCTTGGTAGGATGTATTGGGTTCTTTTGTCTCTTTTTCCCTTACCATATCTTAAGGAATATAACATTTGTATCTTAGAAGTATGCATGCTATATTTTAGCCCGACCAATATTAAAGAGATTTAAACTGTTGCAATGGAACAAATTATATTTTAACCAACTCCATGCAAGCTATGTTCATTTAATGTGATCACTCTTAGTCACCAAGTTCTAAAAGGGCATTATGCAATTTTCTATACTTAGCTCCTGAAACTACAAATTAAATTGTGAGAAATATATTCTTTAAATAAATGAACAAGTCTTAAAGTCTCAAGTTGTTGGAAATTATATGTCATTTGCACACTGAAGCCAAATGCTCCCTCCCTCCCACTTTTTTTTTTGTTTGTTTGTTTTTTTGTTAACATTGTCCTATCTTTCCTTACTGTTTCCATTTATTAAAGTTATAATTATTTATAAAGACGCGATGGGAACTTGAGTTATTACTGAAAAAGAGTCAAATTACGCATGTAAGACTTGGAGGACACGGAGATGCTAGTTAAAGAGAGATTTCCACTGTCTGAGAGATCAGGGTTTGCTATGAACTCCCTTGAGGTCAGAGTGTGCCTCACTGCCACTGACCTACTCTAGAGATGACGCAAAACTGAACAGCCCAAGGGACTGCTCAGGAGTCAGTATGTCTAGAGAGTATGTGGTCACTGCTGTCCCTATTAAGAGGGTGTAACTTACCCAGCCCTTCTGTTTTTCAGGTCAGCTCTGCTAAATAAGTTTACAGTCAGTGCTGGTACAACATACATCTAGGAAGAGGCTGGGTGTTTCTCTGGTATACATTCTGGGTTCGCTTAGATGTCGTCTGCCCAGCAAGACCTGCAAGCCCCTGGGATTTCATTCTCTGTCACTTCCAGAGAATCAGTCCGGCACAGTCAGCGCAACAAAAAAATTTCTAGCAGAATCTAGATAGCTTGTTTGACACTCTTCGGAAGATACAACAGGCTGAGATACCACCTGATAACATCAATAAGTAAATAAGTAAGCAAAAGGGAAGGTAGGTTCTCTCTATTGCAATTAAACTTGTTTTGCAGGACAGAATGGTTGAAGTTGGAAGGGACCTCACAAAGCCATCTGGTCCCACCCCTGCTCCAGCAGGGCCACCCAGAGCAGGGTGCCCAGGCCCGTGTCCAGGTGATTTCAGAAGATCCCCCAGGAGGAGACCCCACAGCCTCTGGGCAGCCTGTGCCAGTGCTCAGCCACCCGCACAGCACACCAGTGCTGCCTGGTGCTCAGGGGAACCTCCTTGCTCCAGTTTGTGCCCGATGTCTCCTGTCTTGTCCCTGGGCACCACTGAAAAAAGCCTGGCTCCGTCCTCTTTGCACCCTCCCTTCAGGTGTTTATGGACACTGATGAGATCTCCCTGAGCCTCCCCTTCTCCAGGCTGAACTATCCAGGTCGAACAGCCCCAGCCCCCTCAGCCTTTCCTCACTGGAGAGGTGTTTCAACCCCTTACTCCCCTTTGAGGCTCTTGGCTGGACTGTCTCCAGCATGTGCATGCCTCTTTAGGACTGAGGAGCCGAGAAAAGGACACAGGACCCCAGGTGTGGCCTAGCCAGTGCTGAGAAGAGTGGAAGGATCAGCTCCCTCAGCCTGCTGACTGCACTGTTGATCTGGTTCATCTTCATAATTTCAATATCTCTTAGATATGAAAGTAACTTTTTGTCCCCATGTGTAGTTTTGAGTGGACCCAAACAGTAGAAAGATGTGAAGGCCCATCACCACAACCTACACTGCCCTTAGTGATTAGACTGAAGCCAAGAATCTCAACACAAGTATAGTCCTCTATAAAACTAAATTTGTATTCTGAAACCTGTGTCGCTTTCAATATGATAAATTTTTGTATTTCAGAGATGAGACATACTGGTAAAAAGCTGTCTGAGAGTCTTGAAAGGTTTCTGTGAACATTCCTTTATATTCAGCTAACAAAAGCAGCAAACAAATGAAAACCCACAGAAACTGATCGCTTCTACTAATATCCCTAGGTCCTTGCTCTAAAAAAGACACTGAAGAGTTACATGGACAAGGAATACACAAAGCCACGTTAACCCACAAAACTTACCTTATTTTTTAAGCAATTGTCCGCAACTTAACAGAAACCAAAATAAAACCAGAACAAAACAAAATCCACAGATACTGTATTAGGTTTTCTCTTTCCTTCAATACCAAGCAATAACACATTTACTGTACATATTTTTACTGGGACCAGAATAATGAGAAACAGCTTTAGTAATGTAAGCTTTTTTTTCTCTCTTACCACAGATGTATGTTAAAGCTAAACTGATACTTTCAAATAAGGGGCCACACAAACCAATAGACAATATCTTTCTTTTGGAAAGGACAATATCTCAAAGAATTGTACACATTTAAATCAATCTATTCATTAAAACAACCTTGATTATTGGCCAGTAAGAATCAGAGCTTGACCTTTGTTTGTTTGTTTGTTTGTTTTTAACTTTTCTTTTAATCAATATAAATGGATTGTTAGGCCTGCACTCTTCTCAATGGTGTGAAGTATGTTTATTTGACCCTATAAGTGCCTTTGTAAAGTCCTCTGTGATATCTTAAACCATAACATTTGTTAATATAATGAAAGTGATTCCAGCTACACAAAATATAAGAGCACCTCTTTTATTTCTCTGAGTAATTTAATGGGAAAAAAAAGAATACAATTAACATGATGTATAGTGGAACTATTTGTAAGTGTAATTACATTAAAAAGGAAAAAAAAAAAAAAAAAAAACTAAATGGAACCAAATTCATTATATTAACAAATGTTATG
>NC_048926.1:79531457-79541933 GCF_011077185.1 Oxyura jamaicensis | reverse complement strand
TGTTAAGTTAATAAGGACTTTTAAAAAATATTTGAGGAAGGTATTCAATAAAAGTTCTGACATACTTTGTTCCTTTTTAAGCAAGAAAGTTTTCAAATAGTTCAATGCATTGAAGAGAGTTTCATTCATTTTTTGCCATGTTTTGAATTCTAAGGACAACCTCCTTTAAGTGCAGCTTGAAACTCTTCTGCTTTTGTCAACAGACATCTAACTGTCTGAATTTTATTTGTCATATGAGTTTCTCTCTGGAGCTAGACCTAGATTATTATTGTTGTTGCTTTTTTAAAATTAAAATTATTATTATTATTATTAATTTAAAAATCCTGAGCATGAAACTCAACATTTAAGCTTCTCCTTGCCCTTTAGGCACAACTGGTTGGTGGGTAGCCTGTCACAGAGAACAGAGTTGTGGCTCCACATGAGTTTGCTCCTATTGCTCGTGTTGTATCAGGAAGGTAAAAGGCAAGTCCGACACATGAATTTGCACTTTTATTTAAACAAAAAAACAAAACAAAACAAAAAAAAAACAACAATCAAACAAACAAACAAAAAAACGAATATAAGTCAAAGCTTAAATTATTTATTCATGGATGCTCACTCAGCACATTCTTCACAAAGTACATGAAACAATGCTAAAAAATGAAAAAAGACAAGTAGGGTTACAATATACGTGCACTTACAGACATTCACACATGCCAGACCTTCTCAAAAAGCAACTTGTCTTTCAGATTTGACAATTCTATTCACTGGGATCTTGGCTTTGTTGTGGAAGAAGGCTATGTTATCTTTGAATTGGCACTTCATAGTTCTATTAACATGCTCATCCATTTTCTATTAAGTATAGAGCAGGCCAGAGAATGGAAACATTTTTTGCAGATAATTACTAGCTGAAATATTGATAATCTGACAAAGTATTTGCAGCAAATTGTGCCTAATCTGTATTTTAAAGAATACAGCAAAACCTAAAAAAGTCTTTCTTTTATGAACTCATTTTTTATAATTATATTTATTATCTGCTTCTGATGTTCTGGGCAGCTTAGCAGCTTGATAATCAAGCATCTTTTGAAACCATTATAATATTTTAATACATGAAAGCTCTGTGTTTTTAATTTCAACAGGTTTGTTAAGCATAACCCTGTGAGAAGACCTGATCTCTTGCACTGCACCTTAGAATCATCAGCAAAACCAGTTCTCCGCTGAATGTTCATTTGCAATTTCAGCTGACAAACTCATGATTGCACCCAGTGCAATGCACAGAGGAATTTAAGTTGCTCTCTCTGGTCCCTTCTTCCAGCTTTCGACTTACTTTGCAATTTTCCAAATTGCATCAAATAGTGCATCAAATACCTTTACATTTGTTGGCAGCGCGGTGCAGAACCAAAGCATTAAGTGCCCAGGTAAAGCTGTACCATTTCATTTCCCTTAGCATGAAAGTAGTGCCAAAAGGTCACAGGTTTAGACCCCCCAGTCTTCGTTCCACTTCCAGACACACTAACAACTGACCCCACAACAGCCTGAAAACATGGGCTGCACTTATTAAAATCCAGTGGAAAATTTAAAGAGTGGCCCACTCTGATTTGCTTTCTGTTTGCCTTTGTAGTAAAATTCAATTATTTTCTCTTTTTTGTTTGTTTTGTTTTGTTGTGTTCTGTTTTGTTTTGTTTTTAAACTTTGCTACATGGATATGAAATTTGTGACCCAGCCAAAAACAATTGCATGTGTTACAGAGGACACCCTGTTATCTAACCTTACAGCATTTGCCTGTGATGGCATGACGGAGGCAGCCACAGGAAGGTTTAACATGAGAGAGGATTTCAGAATGTTGCTGAACCACTGTCAAATACAACTCATTGTACGTGTGAATGTTTTACTGAAGGAAATGGTACTGTAGCTGAGAACTAAAGATCTTTTCTCTCCATAAAAATGTTTTTCTCCATACCACGCCCTGCAGTCTACCCAACCCAATATAGAATATGCAACCGCTCCAAGAAAGCTGCTTCCCGTGCTCACAGTCCTCACCTCTAGAGACCATTTCCCCACATTTAGCCCAACCCTTTCTTGCTGCAGCTTATGCACATTACTTCTTAGCCTAGCCAGCACGGATGTGGGAAACGGATTTTTCCCTTGTTTGCTGCAACACTTCTGTATCTACTTGTAAACTGTTGGCATTCCCCCCTGCTCCTCCAAATTTCTTTAACTAAACAGCCCTAGACCTTTCAATCTGATGGAGCGCACTTTATATTTAAGACCTTTGCCAATCTCATCGATTCCTCACCTTCACTCACGTGCTTCTTAAACTGCAAGGCCCAAAACCTTGATAGCATTTCATCTCAGTGAAGGGCTAAAGCAGAAGGACTTTATGTGTCCTTAAGACTAAGTTGCTTTATCCATAGGCTTATACCTCGTCTGCGTGTTGTGCCAGAGCACAAAATGCTGACACATACTCATTTTATCACTGATGTTGACACACACTCGGCTTATCACCCACAATGAGTATGAGATCTCTTCGTGCAGAACTGGTAAACAGCCAGTTATTCCCAACCAATTCTTGCATAGCCAATTATTCTTGGCGAGATGCAGTTCTTTCCACATGTCCCTGCTGAATACTAATTTTTCAGGACAGATCTCAGAAGTCAATAGCACCCTAAATTGTAATCAACATTCAGTGGACTTCTTTCCCAAATATGGCAAATCTGAATGGAAACTCCTTATGCCAGGCTTGTATTATATGAGGTGAATGTAATATTTTCTATTCCATTAGTAGTCAAGGAAGATGCTGAACAATATTTGAAAAGCATTTAAAAGTCATGATTTATTGATAAATTTCATCCAAGGATTCTAAGAAAAATTTACCTGAGAACACAGATTGTTGATGCTTGTTTCAGTGTATCTTGGAATGGGGAAATTTGAGATGAAGTTGTGGCAAAAGTCAGGGCAACGACATGATCTAAATGACATAGTTACATCTGTCGAACAGATGTAACTAAACAAATATGAGACATAATGAACATGCAGCTCAGGAAGAACTAAAAAGCAAAGATCGAGTTGGTTTTCTGGAACAAAACTACATCGAAGTTGAATTCATTCTTTCATGAGTTTACAGATTTGGCTTGTAAATGTACTTGGAAACTTTTGACAGCATTTGAATTACACAGTGAAACGTAATTTTACTTATACAAGGAAAGTAAATTTGGAAAACCTACTATACACCTGCCACATTCACTGTCTCGTTTGTAATTCTGCAGAAAACAATCTGGTAATTACTGTGCAATCACATTAAGGAGAAGATGAGTCGTAACTTCATGCTGTTAAAAAGAATACCATACTTGGATGTATAACAGCAGTTTTTGCTGCAACACAGATGAAGTAATGTTATGATCTAGTCAGCATTACAAAGACTTCGGTGGCAAGCTGTGTCTGGGTTTGGCACATTTGAAAAAAACATGAACAGAATGAAGAAAGTTCACAGGAGAGCAACAAGGGCTACAAGAGGACTTATAATCGTATGCCAGTCAGAAAGCTGAAAAAAATATATATTTTTGTGTTTGTTTTGTTCATGTATTGGCAATCTACAAGTAGGAAAACAGCAAAAGAGTAACATCTTCTCCATGTTGTAACATGTTTTCTGTGCTGCAAAAGCCAAACTGAGGAACCTAAACCACTCAGATGTAGATGTGAGAAAAAACCTTCCTAAGGCAAGAACTGTGAAGGAGTGAATACAGTACATTGTTTGTTTCTGGGGGCTGTCTAAAAGAGACTGGACAAACATCTGTTGGGAATAGTGTAGAAACATGTCTCACCACTCAGAGCAGGGGGGATAAACACCTCCAGTGCCCTCCAACAACTCTTTGGTACACTTCTGTGGTTAATGTTCTCATTTAAAAAATGCAAAACTAATCATAACAGACACTTAATGCAAAGAAAGAAGTGGCTGAAGGATGTCATAGTCGTAAGAGCAGAAAGGACTAGCTATTTTTAGAGGTATTACAGAAGGATCAGGGCTAGGTTCTCATTTTCTGATCTTAAAAGAGGATCCAGACACAAATTAGCAAGGTACTTTCATTCCCAGAAATTAATGCCTGGAAAGAACACACACAAAAACCAAACGTGTTTCAATGAAAGATGTTGGGCAGCTCTTATTTCTGTGCATGATCTGTTCTTTCCCAAGAAAGCCCCTGAGGTTCAGTTCCAATGTAGATAAGGCTTTCTGTTCCAGTGAACACTTGCTAAACATTTCATAATCAATCCACAGAGTCAAGCCCATCTGATGTGGTATTTAGCATCCTGTGTAGTATTCCCTGGGTACTTGCCAGTCAGTGCCTCTGATGATTAGCAACCTTATTTCTATCCATAAGATGCTAAAATATCCCACAATTCAAACTGAATAATAAAAGTTCGTGGAAAAGTAATCCTTCAGATGCCCAAGCTGAGCCCGTACAGCTGCAGTCTAATAAGCCAGTGCTTACTCTACTATGCAGGACCCAAAATAATGCCTACCAACACCTGTAGTTTTATTGCTGTTATGCCTTGCATCCTTCTACTCGTTAAACAATGTCTCTCAAAAGATATGCATAACACACACACACAAAAATAGAGAATTTTAAATCAGCATAGATTTATATATATATTTTTTCTTTTGCAAAGGGCAATTGTGCACCACAATACAATAGGCACGGAACCACCCCAAGCATTACAATTTTTTCCTAAGCCTTCAGAAAGCAACCATAAATTTCAGGTGTGATCTGAGTAATAAAACCACATCCAAACAATAGCATTAGGTAATGCTTCTATTACCTAAACTTATCATGTATTAAGCAAGGGCTATAAAGATTACAATTTCCAATTTGCAGAGTAGGAAGAAAACTTAGTGAAGAAAAATAATTTTTACAAGACTTCTGAAGATGTCAGTGCCAGGTCAAGAAGCACAATCTAAAAGTCCAGCTGTCAGAACAGAGCATAGATAATCAGGCCTCTTAATCTCTGCGGATGCACTTAAATTCAAGTACAGCTTGAAATGACATTTTCCAACCAAAATATTCCAATATTGGTCAGAGCACGGTATGTTTGGGCAACTGAGAAAAGAAAACAACTTTCTAGGAAGAATTCCCATTCTCTTTCTGTACTGACTTAGGGGAGGACATGAGGTTGGCTGCTCTGCCTTGGAGCCTCTGGCTGTCCCAAATGCCCACCTCTGGTTTGCACCACTCCAAGACATTCTCCAGGCAATGTCCAGGCAGAGGCAGACCGTTGCACCCCTTTTATTTAGCCTGAGTATTTCGATTTTGAAGTGTCTCTGTAAAATTTAAAATATTTTCAAAAGTGACAAGCAGGAGACCCAGCTCTAGGTAGCCTAGCATAATCACTTATTTTAGGCAGGGGTAGGAAGCAACAGCTGGAGAGAATCATGTTCCTTTAGAATATATCAAGTTGGTTTAAAAAATGATAACCAGTATTTTTATTTTTTCTTTGTCTTGGCTTCTAGGGAAAAGATAAACTTCTAGAGGACATGCAACGACAATCAGAAGAATACATCTCCTCACAGTTTTATTACAGCTTTCCTTAAACAATGTAGCAAATTAAAACCAGCTAATAAAGTATATTGAAATACTGTTTTGTTACACTGCATTCATACACTGATCGTCGTATTTAAGTAATTCAAATAAGAGCACATATAAATCAAGGTCTAAAAATAAACTAGACTTTTTGCAATTATGGATGTCATAATTTCCAAACAAGCCAAAGCGAATCCTTATGTTTCTGCTAATTCAGAAACTGAGAGTAGTGTCTGAGCATCTCTGTATGAAACAGACAACTCCAGCCACTATAAAGAGAGAGAGAGAAAAAATCATAATAAAATAATGTACTGCAGCTGCATAATGACCTGCATTTAAAGGAAGCAACATTTTCCATTCTTTAAAAAGTATATAATGGTGATGATAATGATGACGATGATGATAATTACGTTGTTTTGCTACATGCTATACACCCCCCACCAAAAAGTGTAAAAACATGAGTTGATTAAAAACAAACATCTGTCTTCTCGTGTTGCTGCTACACATGACTATGGATGCCTTGTGAAAAACAGGGATTCGAAAGGCTGTGGCAGCTGTACTGAAGTCGAGCATTAATGGTCAGATGCACGCTGCATTTCAAGCAGCTCGTTATTCATAAAAACCTCGGCCCCACAACAAGTTTTAAAAGAAGGAATCGTACGGGTTGGGTAAATCAAACACGGGAAGGCAAAGAGAGCGGTATCATGACTCAGGAAGACAGACTCCGTCCCTTTTCATGATTCAATGCTTTGGAAATCTTCACAGGGACGTACTGAGCAAGGACCTGACCTCCAAGTAGGCTGATTTTTCTACAGCAGTGACCAGGGAAGAGCGATTTCACGCTGGTCAGCATAAACTACGGCAGCCTTGGGGTATTCTAAGTGATAGCTGGCAGCCCAGAGAGGTTGCTCAGGCCGTGGAGGCCAATTGCAATGCAGCATGGCTTTCATATTTTGATGACTCTCCCAGACGCATGGGTTTCTTTTAACATGAGGTTCCTCTCAGGAAATAGATATTTTTTTGTTTGTTTGCTCTGTAGCAAGAAAGTAGCTCAAAATAACCAGGAGAGAGCCACCTGATGGTATTTGCGCAAGGTAACTCCAATAAATGGCCTTATGCTAAGGTGAAAGTAGTGCTGGGTTGTTAACTGAGTCAAAGGGTGTTGGCTGGAGCTTTCCAAGAGGCCTGAGAGCCCACATCCTGCTGAAACCGACTTTACAGGTTGTGGTTGACCAGCTCTCCTCTGTCCTTTGGAAAATCCCTGCTGCCTTTTTTGAGTGACCTGCAAACACACTGTGTGATTAACCCATGTTGGACAAATCACATGGGCTGTAACAGGTTTTAAACTCCAGTTTTCTTACACTGAGTTGCAGTGCAGTGTTATAAAATAGCTTTAATTCCGGTTTAATTGGAAAAAAAAATATCTTGGATATTTATTTATTAGACAGAAATTTATAACTAGGCAGTTTAAGATTTTTAAGTGATATTTAAACGCCTGCAACCTCTCCCTAGAACTATTTCTGCCTATTTCTTTCCATAAAACGATGCAGCCAGCTGGGAGATCTGGGTCCTAAACCCAAGCATTATATCCTGTCTCAGATATCAGATATCGGAAATCAGAGTGCTCCTGATGAAGTGATCAGAAGTTTTAAAAAAACTAGCGCCCCGCTGGAGTTCCATTTTACAGAGCAAGACGTTCTCTGTTATTAGTAGATTCGAGCCTCAGAGAATAATCTTCACACAAAGGATGTGTGAAGTTTCAGATGACAGACATAACAATTGTAAATATTACACTTCTCTCTGCATGATATGTATCTGAAGCTATTTAAATGTCAGTTCCTGTTGCTTCTCGCTGTGGCAAAAAAAAAAAAAAAAAAAAAAAAGACTTTTCTGTAGTTTAAAAAGTAAATTCGCTAAAAGCAAGTAGGCTTTTTAACATCGATGCAAGCTGTTTGGGAAAACTAAAAAAAAAAATGCAAGGTAAAACAGCTTAAAAACTGAACAAAGCTCACTAGCAGTTACAAAGTGCCGTCTCTCATTTTCACTTAAGCAATACAGTTTTTGTTGCGTTTGTACTATAAGCCCATGTCAGTACTGTTACTGCTAAGCACTTCAATAAATATATGTTCTTGCTGATAAGCGAACCACGAGGTTTTCCTGATACTGGTGATTTTTAAAAAAAATAAATGAATTGTCAGTTCTGACCCACAAATCACGCAGGCAGAGAAACTCCAGCCCTGAAATTTTGGGTCAATTTGCTCTGTTATTAATAGGCATTTTTGCAGTGTGTAGAGTGCTGTTTGTTTAGGGTTTTGAGGGAGGTTTTCTCTTTCCTGCTTTGTAAATAGACACGCAGCTCTCAGTACAGCATGTGCAGGACACGGAGCGGAACGGAAACTCGCGACGTTGCTGCTGGGGAGGAAGTACCAGTCGGTTTCCTCACAAATAGTCTGAAAATACAAATTCGTGAGCCTGCAGAGCGGCGAGTCAGCGCCCCTTATCGCAGCCCTGCACCTGCCGCTGCCCAGCAGATAGGGGCCGAGCCGGGAGCGGCGCCGCAGGGCAGCACTGCCTGGTGCAGCATCGTGGCCGTGGCTTTGTGAGGTGCTCGTGAACGGGACGCCTTGCAAAGACACACACTGCTGCTCCGCCAGCTGCTTCACATCCCACGCTGAGATGTAGTCTCGATCCGTAAAGCAAAAGGTGACAGCTGCACACATCCTGATGTCAAAATGTCAGATTCCCGGCTCAATCCACCCTAAGGTGGCAAGAACTGAAGTCAGGAGAAGAACACTTCTCACCCTATTAATTGCAGGAAAGCAGTTGACTGAGACGGAGACCTACGGAATCATTGCTGAAAATAATAAAAGAGGTGTGTGCTTTCACTGTAGCTGCAGCTTGAAGATGACAGCAGGATTTTACCTTTGCTTTTGTTTAATCATTCTTCCTCAAAAGGCATTTTTTTTCTCTGGGACACACAGTTCTCCCAAAGGCCATCTGCTTAGGGGTCAAGGCAAGCAAATCCCAGATGAACCACAAAAGCTGCCCCAAAGCATCCAGCCTAGCTGTAAAATGTGACCCACTTGCACAACTATATTTTGAGACTTCTGTAACCCAACACTGCTGCCCAAAGCACAGCACAGCTAGACCTACCTCCTTTGAGCACTGCACTTTGTATCCTCACCTACTCAGAGGGATGGGGAAATGGACCTCGGGGATCTCTTTCTGTTCGTACTGTTGTGGATATTGTTTGGTGCGAACTCGAATGCTGCATTTGTGTTTGATGGATTTAAATCGGTTTATATCTCATGCAGATTAGTTCAGAGGCAGGCCCATGCCACTTTGTGTCACAGATAATTCAACGTAGGTAAAACTACTTCTTTGACTGAATTCAAGTTTCAAGGGAAGTGCAAAACATGTAATAACAGTTTTTCCAGTTTTTATAGAACGATACTGTGGCAGTCAAACTTCCAGCACTGCTTAGTTCTATTTCTTTATTTTCTTTCTCTGTACAGAAAAGGGAGAGTGAGAGGAACAGGAGAACGGGGAGGGAAAAAAGGATATGAAAAATTAGATCAGTTCAGTTAAGAAACATAAACTCAGAAAGAAGAGGATCTTACACTGCCTAGAAATTAAGCCAACGCTTGCTCTTTGGTGTTTACACTTGGACAGGCTATCCCAACAATTTTTTAGAAGACAGCTCTGCATCAGTGAGAATTGTTGCTAGAAACTAAACAGTGGTATCACTATCACCTTCACTCACCCATAAAAATTCATTATTTCATAAGTAGTACCATATTCATTAATGGAGGTACAGAGCCACTATGTACTATGAGCCATTGGAAACAGTGGGGAAAATCCAGTCCACCGTGAACAAAGAATGAAGAAGTGCCAAGACGCTGTTTTGAAATAGCAAGAAGAGGACTTTCAGAAGACTCAGCTTGAGTCACTGGGTGCAACAGCCTTGTCAATAAACCAGAACTATTGCATAATAAAGCAAAAAACACTTTTTTGTTTTTCTCTACTGCTGCTATTACTGTAGAGCTTAAAAGCTGGGAAAGGGGGAAAAACAAAGTGCCTGAGACATGTTTTTCTACAATGAGAACCCAAAATGTAAGCCACTGCTGCTTTAGAGCATGGCCCACTGTGTTTCAGCCATCTCATTATACCACCTCCTAGAGTAATGTTTCTGAACAACTTTATACCTAGGTGTTTTCTTTCTTTCTTTCTTTCTTTCTTTTTTTTTTTCCTTTGGAAGTAAATCCTCAGGAAGCACCAGTTACCAAAGAAGCAGCAGCAGCAGGGATCTGGCACAAGCGCTGAGTTAATACAGTCAAGACTTCCACGGCACTGGAAGCTCTGGAGCGTCCCAGCAGGTTTTCCCAGAAATCCCGTAAGTCTTGTAGCCCTCAGAACTTGGCCAGGAAAATAAACTGGTAGAAACCTGCTTGATTTTTTTTTTAGAGTATAGTTTTTATTAACTGCCATTTTAAAATTATATAAGGATTTACATGACTGATTTTGCTGTCTTGCTCCTGTTTATATCTAAATCTTGGTTGCCACTTGTATCCCTCATTATCAATGCCTTTAAAATAATGAACCACAAATAAGGTTATTTTTCTTTTTTCTTTTTTTTTTTTACTATTTACTATTTTTTTTTCAGTTTCTCACATCAAGAAAGTGTTTTCCTGGTACTAGCTTTTAGGGCAGACATTCCTAATTCCTTTTTCTGTCCATTCTGTAAAGCGAGCCTTTTCATGTAAAAAAAAAAAAAAAAGGAGATGTTAGAATGTGTAACCTGCCAAACACACATGAGGCCTGTGCTCACAGCACTGCCCCTTGGCAGGAAGGAAAGGAAAGGAAAGGAAAGGAAAGGAAAGGAAAGGAAAGGAAAGGAAAGGAAAGGAAAGGAAAGGAAAGGAAA
>NC_048926.1:79505582-79526396 GCF_011077185.1 Oxyura jamaicensis | reverse complement strand
AGGAAAGGAAAGGAAAGGAAAGGAAAGGAAAGGAAAGGAAAGGAAAGGAAAAAGAAAATGAAAGAAAAGGAAAGAAAAAAGAAAAGAAAAAAGAAAAGGAAAGAAAAGGAAAGAAAAGGAAAGAAAAGACACACTTGAACCTGGCCGGCCCTCACAACACTACTTAGTATGTACTTTTAGGTTTTTATATATATATATCTGCATGTTTTGTTCCACCACCACCACCCCACGCAAAGTTCTTTGTGGGTTGTAACATAACAAATGCCCAGGATAAGCAAGTATTACAACCATTCCTTTTGAAGGCTCTCTGCTAGATACTGACCCTGTATAAGCCATACTGGCAACTAAACTTGATACTGTTAATGCAAGTCAATCTCCTGTCACTGTTTTCCTTTTCCTCAGATATTCCTTAGCACAGCCTGGTGAGAGACACTTACATTTACTGGTGCTGCTGCCTAGCACAAGCAAGGGTTTGTCTTCCCAGGTTACAGCTCACTGCAGCCCTTGTCCATGCACCTCGAGCAACTAAAATGTGAGCACAAAATCGGCCTGCTGCTGCAGAACGGTGCTGTGGAAACATTCAAGAAAAATACTGATTTTCTCTACTGCTTTCAGGAGGATCAAACAGAAGAGGCTAGATGTATTTACTTATTATAAAAACATGTCAGTGTCAATTGAGGAGTCCCAGCCAGATGCTGGTATTGATCTCAGAATTGCTTTTTTTAGCATTTCCTGTTGTATTCTAGCCTATCAGATGAAGGGTTTTCTAAACTGTTGGAAAACAGATAAACCAAGAACAAGCTTTTTTAGTAGCAGTAGGCGGTATCCTGCTAACTAAAGACCATAAAGTAGGAGGGACTATATCGCTAATTTCTCACACAACCTGAAAAGAAAGATCAAGCGTTTAAAGGCTGCCATCAGCAGCAGGGATACAAGCCTTCATCCTGTGACCACTCTGTGCTACCTTCGTCACAGCGAACGCAGGCTTCGGAGAAGTCTCTGGAGTTTGGCTCAGGTACAAAAAGAGCTGTGTGAAGAAGGATCAGGCCCCACAGGCTGATCCTACAGGACCTACAGCAGCCTGTCCTCACAATCCTCTAAAATGATGCTGATCTGTCAGACTCTTAACAGTGGTCAAGAATTTTGCCGCCAAGAAGTAACAAATATTTCTTTCTACTCTCTTTTCAAAACTCCATCGCGAAAATCAGCCGCAATTTCTCCTGTATTGTAGGGCTTTAAAGGCACAACACTGCAATTACCCTTCTTTCTGATGTGCTAACATTTGCTTAACATTAAGTATTTGCCAAGATATAAAAAGCACTCAGCCCCTTGCACTCCCCCTCCCCTCAAACTATCTCCCTCCACCGAAAACATATGCTTGTAATGAGAGATAAATAAAAAGGTAATTAAAGACAGTGCATTTATGAATTATTTTTAGATAATCCATAGCACTTGGCAGCACCCTAGGCAGCTTCATTGGAAATAATGGAGGGTGGGGGTTAATAAAATAAAAGAGAAGTGCACTAAAAGGATAGATTTCTTGCTTTTTTTTACTGTTCCTATAGGTCAGGCAAGTAAGGTAGCTCACCCAGTATGTGTATATATATATATATATATATATATATGGGAATGTCTCTGTTGTGGTGCAATGAAGACATAAACCCAGCAGCTCTGGTTCATTAGAAACATTTCTCATATTTCTCATACAGTAGCAAACAGCTCAGCAAGGTCTAATTTACCCTGCCGAGAAGGGCAAGCAGTGAATGGTGAGATCTCAGCCAGTGAAAAATACGTGTTTTTTTGCCCCACTGCTTCAGCTGAGTAGCTCACGCAGCGTTTGGCTTCGCATCTGGATGCCAAAGCACCACTCTGCGCTGAGCGCTAGCAGTAGAGGTTTGCACGAGATCCTGGGTGCTTCGCCAGTGACCTGGGCAGAAAGGAAGAGGAAATAGAAGTGGCTGGGACAGCAGGATGCACAACCTGGAGGGGGAGGACCACGCAGGGAGACACTTCCAAGTCCGTATGGGAAATAAAACAAGGAACAGGCACTAGGGGTTGGGAATTACACGTCCATTCATCACAGAAACCTCTTTTAGCACTTCTGACAGTTCAGCTGAAAACACTGAAGTCTTTTCCTAGCTGTTGGCTTATTCCTGCGTGTAAAAGCCTTGTGTTTCAAATGCGTTGTTCTGAAGAATGAGGCCTGCATTCAGCGCTTTTGAAGCAATAATAAAAGGGACTTCATCCAAATACTTGGCCAGAAATTAACTCACTCGAGCTAAAAAAGAAAGTTCCTTTTACTGGGAGTGGCACTAGTGCCTGGGATTAAGGAAGCAGAGCTCCGTTTCAGGGAACAGCTGGTAAGCCAGGGACCTGTGCCCAGGCCGCGTGCCAGCAATGCAAGGGTAATGCACCTTGGTGAGGCTCAGCAAGGCTTCCAGCTCTTTGGCTGCCTGGGTTAAACATCAGTGCACCAGCCTGGCACGCGTTAGGTTAGGGAGAAGGTGTGACTTCATCCATAACAAATAATTAATGTTTACAGGGTCCTCCTTGTAAGTGCAGGCGGTTCTGGGGGCTGCAGCCTTTGGGAGAAAACTCCACGAAGATTAGCGTCTGGAAAGGTGCTTCAGGAATATTTTATCCTTAAAACAGAATCAAAACAAGTGAACCTCAGTGGGTAGGTAGTAACACAAGGCATTATGAGCTATTAAATCTTACTTTTTTTTGGTCAAGTTGAGGCCTGAGCCTAGACTGCCCCTCAATCCTCCACCTACCCCTGTGAGTTAAAACTAAATAAATCTTTGATAGGCCTTGCCGCTCAAGCTTCCAGCCTTGGCAATACTTTTAAGTAAATATTTCTCACCCCTTGCAGCTTCTATGCGCTTTGCATAACACCACATCTACAAGCAGGGCATAATCATTCACAGCGTTGTGCTTCTTTCAAGCCTTCACTATGCTCCCTAACGAAGCGCTTTACCATTGACTGTCCAGTGCTTCACACACCGATGTTAAACAAACCAATAATTAAGACGATATCTCAGAGCATTAGTTGTCTTCAGGCATCTGTGGTATCACTAATTTGGGCTACAACCCAACAGTGCATGACTCACCCAAAGAACTGAGCATGCAGAAAGCAACCGCGCCGCTCGTCTTGTCTGAAGTTCAGGTTTGACTCCCTCTCCTGAAGATAACAAGGTGCCCTTGACCCATTCCTGCAGCAGGACACATACGCCCGGTACTGGAGCTCATTTTCAGTGAAGTATCTTTTCCAAAAAATGTTGGCTGTGGCTCCTAGACATTCATACATACCCTGTGCCTCAGTCAAGATCTTGATTCAGAGAAACAGCAGTGTGAGTAACAGGAAGAGTTACTCTCTTAGTCACAGAAAAAAGTTCATAATTTCCAGTTCTCTGCAGCCTTGTGTTCCCCCGTCCCTGTATGTGGCTGCAGACACAGATTCAGTGACTTTGCTGGAAAAAATTCTGCCTACTCCTATTCTGCACTGAACATAGTAGAGTTTCTTTTTTTTTTTTTTTTTTCTAAAAAGGAATTTTGCTAGACAATCTTTTCCCATTATTTCTCATAGATAACTTGGCAGATGATACAACACAAAGAAGATACATTTGTGAGAACATTTAGCTTAGCCTTTTTCTGCGGCTAGATGCTATCGTCACCATCACTGAAACCAAACACAAGTTGCTTCTATAATTTTAAAGGTTTTAAAGGGGAAAATGAATGAATTAGGTGGAGCCTCCTAATGTAAAGGGGAGACCATTCTTGAATTGAGAATATAAATCATGCTAAAAAAAAAAAAAAAAAAAAAAAAAGAAAAAAAAAAAAAAAAAAAAAAAAAAAAAAAAGAAAAAATAAAAAATAAAAGAGAGAGACTCCAGAAAGTGAAGGGATTGGCAGAGGGAAAAAAGCTCATAAGAGTGCAAGGAACAGGTACCCAAATGTCAGAAATGACTGAAAATAACACATCTTGGGAACCAGAGGAAACTATACAGTTTGCTTCAAGTCAAAAAAATAGACTAAAGCTTGACTAAAAATGTGCTTGGAAACCAGCTCGACCAGTTATCACAAGGACATGGGCAAGGAGATATTTGTTTACAATATTTTAAATTTCTATTCTATCATGTCTAATCACTTCCATTTTTCTCCATTTCAAGTGTTACTTGTTTTAGTTTATATTGTAATAAAAACAGGCCTTTGGGGAGTTTTAAGCAGAAGGTTTAGTCAGATTCAAACCTTAAAGCTGCAACACAGTTATGCACAATAATGTACTTACATTTATGAAAACATACTTTAGTGTTATTGTAGGTAAGACCTTTAACCACCCAAGTGCATCAAAAGTTTGAACTCCACTAACCTGTGGTTCTTGCCAATTTAAAAGTGGTGCATATTTTTCTAGCATGTTATACCTCTGGAAAATTTCTTGGGAACAAGTCCAAAGAACCTGACATAATTAACATTTACACTGATCTGTGAACAAAAACTGATACAGGTAATTAAGTAATTCTGGCCTTTGTTCTCAAAAAACTGTTAAGACAGAGCCCTGTAAACGTGTGAGGTTCCACTGCCTTCAGAGGGGGTTGAAATTTCTCTGTCTCTGCAGTGTAGACAATTAAGGTTTCAGGGTTATATGAGAGAACAGAAAGCCACCCTATTGGTAGTATGCCCATATCAGAAGTCCTATTCTTGTTTCTTTTTTGTTTGTTTGTTTGTTTGTTTTGTTTTGTTTTGTTTTGTTTTTTGTTCCTAAGTGTAACAGAGTTACAAGGTGTCATGAACCCAAACCCAGCTTCCTACGTAAAAGATGACTGTGTTGTTGCTAGCCTCAAGTCATTTGTCAGTTTGAGGTTTTATAACTGTACCTGCATTGTTTCCAGAACTGTCTACAGCTGCTAAATCCCCTGTGAAGCAATCAAAGACACGTACAAAGCAAATACGACTGATATTTTTCTTCAGAGTAACCACCGGTGAGACTGGGAGCTAGATTTTATGTAATTCTTCAGATTACTTTCTCCACCTCTCCACTGCATGTTCTGCCTCTCTTTGCCTACGTCTGTAATTTCAGTTTGCTTCCATATGTTTCCCCCCATAGCAGGTGAACTGTGTCTTTGGACTTAATGAGGGCTATTAGAAATAAACTACTCAGATTAAACGTGTTGTTAAAATTAAGCACATGTTGAGAACCTGAGCTAAAAGCTGTTCTAGAAATAAGGCCATGACAGGCTAGCAGCATGCACCAGGACAACAGCAAATTTTGAGCTTTCTGACATTTCACAGTGAGCTTTGGAATTTGACTTAAAGCTGAACTTTTGACTTTTTGTGAACTCATCTGTATATGGAGAGGAGGGAACTCGCTCATCAGGGACATAGGTGTGGATCTAGCACACACCTGGGTACAGATTCCCAGGGGAAAATAGGCATGAGAGGAACAGTTTGACTTCAGTCTTGCTTTGAATTTATTCTTTTTTTTTTTTTTTTTTTAAATTAAATTAATAAAGCCAAACTATAGACGGAGGAGGAATTTACACACACTTTGGCAGCCCAAGTGCAACATCTGTGTGCATACACTTGAGAGAAGGTAGCTGTCTGACAGGACAATGATATAAACCAACAAAATGTTTTATTATTTCATCTGCTCCTACTTCCTTACTTAACAGGGAATGACACATTTCTACTGGTTTGCGTTCTTCTTATTCCATAAGAAAAATATATATATATTTGAAAGAAGAAGAAGGGTGACGAAGGTGTAAGGGCATTAAAAATCCCTGTGCAGAAACAGATTTTGGTTTTGGTTTACAACCTTTAAAATCAAGTGGCAAATGAGAAAAATATATTTTTTACATGGAATAGAAAAGGTTATTTGGGATCTGAGTTCTGTCCTTGTGTCATAACACAAAGTCACAGTGAACTCCAGTGTAATAAGAAATGGCAAAAGGAAATACTTTTTAGAACAGTGTGTACCTAAGTGGTTATTTATGTCATTGGAAAATATTTTAGACAGAGATTGCATGAAATTCAAGCAGGAATTGAAAAATTACACGTACAACATAAAGACTCAAAGATATAGAAGGATGAAATAATTTTTTTTTTTTAGAGATACTAAACCACCTCGTTCAGAACTTAATTCCAATTTCAGTTACTAGCCAGCCGAAATGATCTGACATCTTTCTCAATAATCTGCCTCCTACCACTAACAAACATCAATGTCTCAGCCATCAAAGGAATTCTTAAGCATTGATATATTTCTAGAATACGGTTACTAGAGACCAAAGTAGACAATATACTTGAAATTTTACATTGGAGATTTCATTTCCAAACGTTGAGAAACCATGATGCAAGCCTTCAACAAGAACTTAATAAGTGAAAAACAGGATAGATGGTAAATGCATATGTAGGCCCCTTCTCCCACATTTCTCTTGTGTTCAAAGACAAGTCAACTGCACACAGAGAATTTGAAGTGCAATGATGTGACTGAGCGAATGGTTATTACACAAAGAAGTTAAGCAGAGGGGCAGTTAGAGACACCCGGATGTGAAATTACTTATTCTTTCTAAAAGAAGACATGAGAACCAATGCATATATTTTTTTAAAGGGATCAAATCTTATTACTGTCCTTAGTATTGCATCAAAAATTCCTAGAACCTCCATATTTTTTGGCACAGATATGCAGATAGACTGCTTTCTCACCATTCAAACCCACCTGAGGCAAGCAGCCATCTCAGTCCAGAGCCGTTTCATTTCATTTGACTTAAGTCAATATCCGTCTCATCAGCAACCTCTTCAGTCCTACTCAAACTGGCTTTCACCTCTCCACAATTTCATAACCAATTCTTCATTTTTGCCAACTATTTCCTGAGCAATTTTGCTGTAATTCTTCAGTCCCATGCACAAATACAAAATGTATTGTGTTCACTTATACCGCACAGAAGCAGCCTGTGACCTGGCACTGCTCAGCTCCAGTCGGTCTCAGGGCACAAACCTCCTTCCAGTGCACTGCTGGAGAGACATCTTCAACTGCCAGCACCTTTGGAGTGGGACAAGGAAGAGCTGGGGCAAAAGCATGGGCTCCAGGTACCAGCAGCTGAGCAGAGAAGATCTCGGTGCCCGCAATATCGGTCTGCACTGCAGACTCTGCTCTAGGTAAACCCTTGCAAAATGGCAAGGAGATGGTAACAGCAGAGCAACAGGGTAATTAGCAAAGGGAGGAATACCAGAACCCTTTCTTCATGCACCGCTGAACTACTGTCCAAAAACATCATGCTACTTCGTGCATCATGATATGGAAAAATTTACCAGTACCATAACATTTGTCGTAATGCCAAAGACTGCAGTGTTCGTACCACATTAAGCTCAGGCAATTATGAAGATAATCACCGTCTCTGTACTACTGTTGTCACGATGACAGTCTG
The DNA here is from genome assembly GCF_011077185.1 of Oxyura jamaicensis. NCBI lineage: Eukaryota > Metazoa > Chordata > Aves > Anseriformes > Anatidae > Oxyura > Oxyura jamaicensis. The sequence continues at coordinate 79,518,975 of NC_048926.1, read as the reverse complement.
TTGGTTTTACACAGTAACATGTTACAGGCGTTACAAGGTATTGTATAAAATATATATTTTGTGCAAAATTTGTCATATCTAACGGGTAACACTTTTTTTGAAGTACAAAATCTAACACAGCTCAAATCTTTTTTATTCAGTGCAAGCATATAAAGAGGTTCTTTCAGTGTAAGTTTCAGCTTTTAATTTCAGCTATTAATTGTGCCCATGGCATTCTGGTTAGGAACAAAACAGTCAGTTAGACGCACGCCACTGTAATGCAGAAATGAGTTTCCTGAAGGAGCGATCACTTAGGGAGAGCTATGAAAACAGGCTTCAGCACTTTTATTACTTTAACCTGTCTCCCAACTCTTATGTGAAATGAGATTCTTAGTAGCAAACCATTATTCTCAAACTATTTCTCAGGCTGATTCTGAAGTTATTTTGCAATGACCTTGACTTTGGAAATCTCTTTGTTACTTTTTCCACTACTGCATCCTGGTTCAGAGAAAACAAACTAAGTGGTGTAGTTCATCCTCTTTCCTACATTCTGGTTTTGAAAGTCCTCTTTGTATAATTATGAGAAACTTTTCAAGTGCTCTTCAAATTAGGATTTAGCACTGATGCTATTTATGAAAATCCCTGCAGTTATCACCTTACAGTGTTCATAATGACGGAGCTAGAATGAACGGCACACACACTTAGCTTAGCATGATTTCTGGCATTTGCCCGCTTTAATAAGATGCAGGAAAAGTTTTATATTTAATTTGGGAGTGTGAGTTGGAATTAGTAATTTTCCACTAGTTAATAATTTTATCACAATTAGGGATTTTTCCATGTTTATGAAAAAATGAGACAAAAAGAAAAAAAAAACAACAACCTGTAAGACCTGTAAGACTGTGTTTCACTGCATAAAGATACCATTAGCCCGCTGTCTGATTGCAATCAGAAGACTTGATTAAACACATTTCTTATGCTTACTACGCACAGAGAAGCATTTTTCCATGGAGAAATGTATAATACTATATTGTTCACCATGTCCTGTGGAGACACATCTGCACATATTGCATGGTACATAGTTGATGCAGCACTCGCTCATGTAGCATGAACATTAGAAATGGTTTGCTATTGTGGACCTTGGATCATCTCCCAGATCGAGAGCTGGTGTGTCTTAATGTGGCAGCAAACCGTGGTTAGCATGGCTAGACAGCGTCCATTACTAGTATAGCTCATTTATATAAAATGATATAAATGATATAAATCAGTGCAGGGACAAGCACTTGTACAAATAATATATACGTCCATGCAAGTAGCATTTATAAATGCACATACGAACACAAATATACTGAATTCCAATATCTACTCACGGTAAACATGGTAACTCCTTTTCTCCAGAAAATAAATAAATAAATAAATAAATAAAAGGAAAAACAAAGTGCACTGAATTTTTCTAGGTTGTAATGGAATGATGCACGTGGTATCCTACTCCTTTATGGAAGACAGATGGATGTTCTCCTGTTTTGGGCCTGCTCTGCAAGCACCCCCATAAGAAGTTTTCATAAAAGAACTTGCATGTTCTTATATTAATTTAAATGGAAGCTGTGCGTTTACTTTTCTGCTGCGCAAGGAGCATGTGATTAAGGCACACAGTAAGCAAGCATAATAGCCTCGTATCCTAGAATAGCTGTTATCTTAGATAAACTTTGCCAGAATAGGCACCACAGTAAGAGAGGTAGAGAGGATAAAAAATAACATAGATGTTTATCTATGTATCTTTCCACTTTAATGTCTCAGATTCTATGAAGATGTATTTTGTTAATTAGCACTGTTTTCTGTGGTTATATATAGCTTTGAAAGGGTTGTGTTAATTACCGGCATTACAGCAAGGTTTAGGTTGAGAACAGTTTGGAATAGAACATGTTCAATATTCCAAGAGAAACACTTCAGGAAATCTATCTGACATGTTAATATAGTAACATTGCTTAGCAGAGAATATTTTTAACAATCTAAGTCAAGAGGGTTGAAGGTTTCTTTGGGTTTGTTTTTGCTTTTTAAATCACAGAAATGAAATGGAAGAAAAACACACTCTTCTGCTCACTTCTGCAGCAGTGGCTTTTTCTATCCTTCAGCCTGGAACTGCAATATCTCAGAAAAGAATAAATAATTTACCCACAAGGCAGATGAGCCTGAGCTGGCCACCAATGCTCAGGATGAAACCGTGGAGAAACTGGAGTTGTATGGAAGGTGCAGCACTGTATACGGGTGACGTGTCTACATGCAAGCCAATTAAAAATAACCGTAAAAGTTCAATAGGTAGCTCAAGGATATTTGAAGGGAAACTTACAGATCACTGTAGACCAGGCCATAAATCTGGGCTGTGCTGTGATGATAGATTCCCCTCAGAATAATCAAAAGCAGGATCACAATAAAAGCTGGAAGCCCCCAGCTCAAAAGGAAGTAAAGCAGATAGCGCCTCTCTGTGTGTTCATCGTTCATCACCAGGACGTACCAGAAATTAACAGCCTGAAAAATAATGCAGAATATTAATCAGTAGACTTAGTGGATGCTTTGCTATCCCAAAGACTAAATCACTCTGAATGTCATACAGTGTACTTCTGTCCCAGCATATGTCCAATATATGTCCCAACACAAACATTTTCAACATATTTCGCTTTCATTTTCTTAAGTAACCAAAAGAGACTGATTATAAAAAAGTATGCTTGTTTATGTAATTGTCAGACTTGCAATTAGACTATTAGAGAGGGACACTCTAGAATAAAACGCTATTTTTGCTGTGCAAACATTAGCTTTCTTCTTGGATTTCCACACTGTGATATAATATTGCTAAATTTGATCTGTAGTAGAAGTTTTTAATGCTATTTTTCAGTTGTATATGACTTTTTGTAGGAAAAACACTAGCCATCTTCATCATTTACATGTGGTATGAATGTAAGAATACCATTGCAACCAAGATTTTAATGTAACAGGCACAGCAGTGGAGGCATTCACATCACAGGCCCTGATCAGACAACAGAAAAAGAATTATGAGCCAGGGGAAAGACACAAAGTCTTTGTGCATGCGATTATGCTGAGACCAAAAATAGTTGATCTGACAGCTATTAAAGTTTATTTCTGCCCACGTGATATGCTGACTTTGTTCCATTCTACTTTTCTGAAAAAAAAAAAAAAAAAAAAAAGTTTCATTAGAAGAAACTCACAAGTTATTATCTCCTTGGATCACTGTTTCTGTTCTTCTCTACCCAAGACGGAAGAGACAGCCTACTTGCCTTTCTTGCTGCTCTAAACATGAAATACTCGACTAGTCTGTACAGAGAATTGGACTGAGGAAGACAGAGTTTCTTGAGCAATAATATATACAGATTTGGAGGTTGGATAGACAGGTTGTGTAAATGAACAGGAAGGGGACAATAATGAGAAAAGGCCACATCTGGAGTGCTGGGTCCAGATCTGGGATCCCAGTACAAGATAGACCTGGAAGCACTGGAGAGAGTCCACCAGGCAGCCACCACGATGATCAAAGGAATGGAAAGGAGAGGCTGAGAGAGCTAGGACTGCTCTGAGCAGAGAAGAGGCTCAAGGGAATCTCATCTATATCTGTAAATACCTGAAGGGAGAAAGAGATGAAGAAGGAACCAGACTCTTCTCAGTGGTGCCTGGTGGCAGGACAACAGGCAATGAGCACAAATTCACATACATGAAATTCCATCTGAATACGAGAAAATACTTTTTTTCCTGTGTGACGGTGGTCAAAGAGTTGCCCAAGTTGCCTAGAAATATTGTGGAGTCTCCTTCTCTGGAGATACTCAAAAGCTTCCTGGTCACAGTCCTGAGAAACCTGCTTCAGCTGCCTGCATGAGCAGGGGTTTGGACCAGAGAATTTCAATATAGTCCTGCAACTTCGGTGGTTCTGTGATTCTGTGCACTATTAGCATAAAAGTTTGAGGGAAAATAAATAAATAAATAATGAATGAATGAATGAACGTAAACTCATATGCATCTTTACAATATTCTGCTTCTTCTTATGATCAACTCCTCATCAAGCAGCATAAACAAGAACTTAAAAACATGTATGAATCAAAATGAAAAAGTGGAATGGCTAACATCTCTTGAAATAATTGGTCATAAAAGTATGGAAACCACTCAAGTAGAACAAAATATTCAGAGTTTTACTTGGATTTTTGCATTTGTTGTAAAAAGTTAATAGAAGAAACATCTTCCAATGTGGTATGCTTTTTGTTATGCACATTTGCACATTACTGTTTTCTAATAAAGACCCAAACCGTGATCAGAATGTTTGGCAAAACATTTCTTCACCCCCTCTACTTCAAACCTATTTAAGCTACAAGCTATACCAGCTACAGCTGTGCTTGTTATAAAATTATTTCTTAGCCTTCTATATGTGATAAATAAAGGATTACTTTTACCTTTTTCTAGGGGAAGCACATCTAATTCAAAGTTATGCCTCGAGGGTCTCTTCATATTCCGAGCAGAGAGGACAGACTTCTTCAGGCAGCCAGTGATCCTTACACAATAATACTCATACCTCTCTACTGACTACACAGGAATTTCATATAATAATGTTGATTTATGTGCTTAACTTGCAGCTGTCTATTGCTAGGATAGGTGAATCCCATATTCAGAGACAAGAAAATTGCAAAGAAAATTCACAAATATTTGTGTTTGTGAAATTTTGCAGATTCCCCTCAGCCAACAGGTTGTCTAACATGTTGTTCAGGCAGGCTGAATTTTTACAATCAAGTACTTAATTACTGCTTTATGGATTGCTTATGCAAGTCTCAGCAGTTAATTTTTATTATAGGTGTTGTTCTGTGATTTATATAGCATGAGCATACGATACTTTCTATCATGATTCATAAAGCACATTACATTTGCTAACAACTTGTTTTCCAAAAAAATTATTAGTTTAGTAAGCATTTTTGAATGCTTCCCTAAAGACTGACATTTTGTATGCCTGGTGTATGTAGTTATATTAATAATATAGTAATTATTATGACATTTGTTATTGTCATTTGGTGAGTGGTGCTATGTGAACAAGGGCAAATTTTGTTTTCCTTGAAAGAACACAGGAAAAACGTACTGAATAATTGTAACTTTCCTGTGTAACTTAGCACAGAAATAAAAATATTAATCCCATTACTGGACATTCATAGGAATACAATACTGAACAGATGAAAATTTGGGCAGAAAATCCACATAGAGTTTGTGAAAATATGTTTCCTACTTACTGGCTGTTCTCTTACCATGCACTTTTTTTGTACTTTTACATGGAATTGAGAACTTGAATTCAAGATTTTATTTGTCACCTTATTCTAATAAACATTCCCTGTTCTCAAAAGAAACGGATGGATGTTAGCTGTGCAGTGAAACTTGAAACACGAGTGAAGAAATGTCTAAATTATGTGTCTCTGCAATTGTGACTAGGCTGTGCAAACACACGTTGAGTGTTTCCAGACAGCGAATCCTTCAACCAGTCTATGTTGTTATGCTCAGGGATTGTTGGTTCTACTATTTCGACTACCCAGAGAACATTGTTCCCGGCCATGAAACTGAGATTGCTTTCTAAGAAACCGTACTTAATGTCCTTGCTCCATGTTTGTTTAGTCATATTTATCCGTCTCACCTCATTTGTCACAGAAAACACGTTAACACTAGTACTCCTGCAAAGATGTAAGGGAGTTTGGGGTAGTTTGCCGTTTCCTGTGCAGTGGCATTTCCATCTTGATAATTGTAAGTTCTTGTCTTCAACCTTTTGAAGTTCCAAAATTAAATCAATGAAATACAAATACTGGTGCTAATTTTAGCAAATCCTTTCCTGTTGCCATGCTGCAACAATAACCGGTCCTACAGAAGAATAAAACATACAGTCCACTTCTCTGCTGCTCAGGTGCAAGAACAAATGTACAAGTTGCTATTGTTCTGATGTAGGATACGAAACAACTACAAATTCAAATAGCACTCTAACAAAACAATGCTAAGGTCAGTGAACCTTTTTTTCTTTTTGAATGAGGTAATCAATTGAAATCACCTTCCTGAAACTTGAACGCGTTTTATTTCTTTGTTCATTCATTTATCTTTAGTGATACCTGTGGATTTCAGGTAAACATTAGCTGAAAGACTTTAAATACAATTTTCCCAGATCAATGGGAAAGTTTCTATTTCCCTACATCCTTCTTTTTACGAATAGCCACATCTTTCATTTTAAGAGTGGCTGCATGTTTTTCTGTAATTCCTTTTTGTAAGCTGTTAAACAGCCCATTAATCATGCTCAAAAAAAAAAAAAAAAAAAAAAAAAAAAAAAAAGAATTAAACTTATTGTAAAATAAGGAATTGTCTTACAAGTCTGCAACACATTTATAAAAACAAACAAAACAAAACAAAACAGATTACCATAGGTTACCATTAAAAATCCACAAAGGACAAGGATTCAGTATGGGTGACATCAAGCCCATGACATTCACTCTGGTTTGCTTTGCTTATTGAACTGCCACTTTCTCTGCTTGCTCCACTTTTACAATGGATGAAAACAGAACAAAGAGTCTGCCTTTTACCATAATCTTTCTCTGTGTCAGAAATCACAGGTGAGGACTACATAAATTTCATTCTCTCCTCAAAAGACAGTTTTTACTATTATTGCACTTTTTTTTTTTTTTTTTTTTTTAACAGGTTAGAAAATGCTAAGAGTCATGTTTCCTGAAAAACGGTTGTCACAAAAAGAACAGAACACCGAAAGGCACCCTTGGTTTGTCCCCCTAAGATAAAAGCACAGACTGCGTTTGAACATACAGGCTTATGCTGCAGCAACATCCATTTGTATGTGGGGACATTTTTAGGAAGGAAGTCTTCTGAATTTCAGTATCAGTACGAGGCAAATATTTCAGGCTAAATTCACGCTGTGGGCACAAAGTGTAATTTACACCTTGCTTACTCCTTTCCTTCTGCAGTCAAGACTGCCTCATCCTTGAAAGATTGAGTAATGTCATTAACATTCTTCAACCTACAGAAATTGTCTTTGGTCATACAATGGAACTGGCTGATGTGGTTTCCAAGCCTCTCTTCACCACATTTGAAAAGCCCCAGCAGTCAGGCAAAGTCCCTGGTGACTGGAAAAAGGGAAACATCACTCCCATTTTCAAAAAGGGTAGAAGGAAGGACCTGGGGAACTACAGACCAGTGAGCCTCACTTCTGTGCCTGGTGAGATCATGGAGCAGATCCTCCTGGAAGCAATGTTGAGGCTCATGCAAGACGAAGAGGTGATCTGAGACAGCCAGCACAGCTTCACCAAGGGCAAATTGTGCCTGACCAATCTGGTGGCCTTCTAGGATAGAGTGACTGCATCAGGCAACAAAGGAAGACTGACTGATGTCATCTACCTAGACTTCTGCAAGGCCTTTGAGATGGTCCCACATGACATCCTGCTCTCCGAATTCGAAAGAGATGGATTTGAAGGATGGACTATTCAGTGGGTAAGGAGTTGGCTTGAAGGCCACACCCAGAGAGTGGCGGTCAGTGGCTCCATATCCAGGTGGAGGCTGCTGATGAGTGGTGTCCCTCAGAAGTCTGTCTTGGGACTGGTACTGTTTAATAGCTTTATCAATGACATAGACGGTGGGATCGAGTGCACCCTTAGCAAGTTTGCAGATGACACCAAGCTGGGAGGTGCAGTCAATACAACAGAAGGAAGGGTTGACATCCAAAGGGACCTGGACAAGCTTAAGAAGTGGGCCCATGTGAACTTAAGGAGGTTCAACAAGTCCAAGAGCATGGTGCTGCACCTTGGTCAGGGCAATCCCAGACAGGAGTACAGACTGGGAGAAGAAATCACTGAGAGCAGCCCTGAAGAGAAGGACTTGTGGGTTCTGGTGGACAAAAAGCTCCACATGAGCCAGCAATGCATGCTTGCAGCCCAGAAGGACAACTGCATCCTGGGCTGCATCAACAGAGGGGTGACCAACAGGGTGAGGGAGGGGGATTGTGCCCCTCTGCTCTGCCCTGGTGCGGCCTCACCTGGAGCCCTGTGTCCACGTCTGGGGCTGCCAGCACAAGAAAGGTGTGGGGCTGTTAGAGCAGGTCCAGAGGAGGGCCACAAAGTTGTTCAGAGGGCTGGAGCACCCCTCCTGTGAATAAAGGCGGAGAGAGCTGGGGCTCTTCAGGCTGAAGAAGAGAACCCCTCAGGGAGACATCACTGAGGCCTTCAAGTACCTGAAGAGGGCTTATAAAAAAGATGGAGAGCAACCTTTTGCTTGAACAGATAATAATAGGCCAAGGGGTTTAAAAGTTTAAAAGGTTTTAAAAGGTTTAAAAGTAAAAGAAGGGAGATTAGATTAGAGGTTAGGAGGAAATTTTTCACTCAGAGGGTGGTGAGGCACAGGCCCAGGCTGCCCAGAGGAGCTGTGGATGTCCCATTCCTGGAGGTGTTCAAGACCAGGTTGGATGGGATCCTGAGCAACTTGGTCTGGTGGGAGACATCCCTGCCCATTGCAGGGATGCAATTGCATTAGATGACCTTTAAGGTCCCTTCCAACCAAACTCACTCTTTGATTCTACAATTCTATGAAATCCATGCATAAAATCCAGGAAGCAAGACAATACAATACAAAAGGAATGCTCAGACAACCTTGTGAAAAGGATGATTTGATGTGCCCTTTGTTCTGCCTCTGCAGACAGCCCTTTACTTCCTTCTGCCTCTGAGGTCCTTTCTGTTCCTGCATTTTGGCAATCGTGGGCAGTAACTGTGTGGGTAGCATAAATAGTGGTATCAGATGTAAGCTTACAAGAAGCTAAAAATGGAAGAAGAATTAGAATACTGTGCTATGTGTTTTGTTATTGCAACCATTATTAAAATATAATGATGTTTAAACATCTAGCTACATCTAGCAACATGCAGGAGATACATAGATTAGGACAAAAAAAGTAATGAAGTTGTCCTGGAATCTAGAAAATGAAGGATCTGGACTACAAAAATGAATGTGTATAGGTCCAACTTACTATTAAATATGGGTTTTCCAATTGTTGCCTGGAAATGTTGCTCAGTCACCTTTTCATCACTTAATATTGTCTGGATCTTCTGGATGTTTCAGCTCATAGCAAGTTGCACACATCTGCATGCAGCTCACACTCAGTTGTCATGTTTATCAATTTCTGCGTGCAGTGATCAAGCCTGGCACTAGCAAATGTGTATGGAGTGATCAGGCATATGCCCTGTTCTGTGCAGCCTTGCGGATGGCAGAGTGACTGCGTGAGCATTACAGAATCTCTTCTCGTATTTTCACCATTGACCAGACAGAATTATCTAAGTCCCATGTAAGTATAAATACATTATTAATTCTGCACACATGATCTGTGTGTTTAAAGTATACAATGCTGAGAAATACAAACAGCGACACAGAAATACAACAGAAATGTCCCATGAATTATAACAAACAGAAATATAACACAGCAATATAACAAAATGTCCCATGAATTTAAACCTGCCATTCAGACAGCTGTAGCATCTAGATTTTCCCTGTCAGTCCAGTTTTCCCCTAAATCCACAGCTTTTTCTAATAGTGCTGTGGGGACCAATTCAAGCACAGAGATGTCCCTGTCACTCCTTTAGGGTGCTGCTGTCGCTTCCTCAAGGCTTTGGGTGGAAATGCAAATGGAGAATGGATGATAAGGGGGTCTTGACAGCAGATTAAGGCAATCTGTCTCCATCCCTACTGCACTATTAACAACTGAGATTCCTCATTATATGGACTGCACTGTAACCAAGAGAGCTGCTACAATTCAGAGGACTGTCCCCTCTTCTCCCAAATTGTGTCAAAGAAGGCTGACCCACCTGCCTACTCCGAACTATCCCTGTGGCCCAGGCACTGTTTCTCTACTGCAGAACAGGATAAAGATGAGATACACCGTCAGTATAAGGAAATTCAAGGTTCAAGCCTGTATCCAAAGAATGGTATTGAAACCCAAGTCTTCTCGTAGGTCAGCTGAGGGCTCCAGTCCACAGGAAACTCAAGGTCTTCTGTTGATCTGAGTCATCAGACTTGGATCACAGTAGGGAAAGAGATGCAAGAAGTAGCAGCTAGAGAAGTTCCTGCTCCAATAAATATATAACTATTTTTATAAGCTGGGACAGTTCCAACAAAATTATTACTGCAAAATAAACAATTGCTAGGAAGTTAATTCACTTAGTTCTGCTATGAGAGATATAAATTCAGGACCTACCCCCTATCAAGAGGATTAGATTGCAGCTGAGGGCTGGATTCATCTACATTTCAGACGATTTCTTTCCTTTTGGGTCTTTCAAACTACAGGAATTATTCACAGATGAAGACCTGCACCTAGAAAAAGGGCCATTCCCCTTACTTCTGAGTTTTACTCCTAGCTTCTTGTCAGCTCATCACTCAGCACCTTATGAAGGATTCCCTCTTAAGCACCTTTGTCACCTCAAATTTGCATGAAGAGTCCTCATGACTAATACAAGCCCGAGGCCCCACAAAATCAAATGGCACGTACAAGTTCATAGGATCTGGCAGAAGTTTATTCCAACAACAACAACAAAAAAAACAACAGATTTCAACTGTAGCCATAAAAATGACCAGCTGTTAACAGTCATGCTTTGTTGTTGTTGTTGTTGTTGTCATTATAAGCAATTAATCCTCGGAAGACCAAGCATTCCTAAAGGGAATTATCTGCTACTTAATGTAATGTAACACCTGTAGAGTGGGAACATGAAGTCCTATCAAACCACTTTGCAGTCAAAACATGAGATATTCAAGTAAAGTGGTAATTTAAAAACATTAATTTGCCTGTCCAAAATAGGAAAAGTTCAAGTGCCCTGAAGTGACTAAGGAATGAAGTAAATGAGGAGCTGCGAAGAAGATGGAAATATATCTACAGGTCACAAAATAATTTAGGTTAGTCAGCCCAAGAGAATGCCATACACCAAGCAAGATGAAGGAGAAGATGAAGAAGAAAAAAATCGGTATTGACAGAGTGAGCAGAAAGAAACATCCAGTAGGGAGAATACTGTTTCTGGCTAACTGTATACATTCAGGAGAAAAGAAAAAAATGACAATAAAAGAGCATTACTAGAGCAGTGTTACTGCCTCACTAGAGACAGAGCGGTTCAGACCTCTGCTCAGTACGGACCAAACAAACCAAGGATAGTGCTGCATTTTTAGCAATTTAGCAATTGCATTTTTGCAATTGCAAAAGCCATGTAAATGACAGACCATCTACATCCACATCTCACTATACCACAACACACACACCACATTAAACAGTGCCTAAAACACCCATTCGCCCCTTTCTCCATTAAGTCTGTAATGTGCTTTTAGACAATTTATTTGCTTCTCTCCTTTAAATCCGCTGTTAGTTAGTCACAGTGGAGCTGTTAAACAGCCTGTTAGGGTTCTCAGTGAATGTCAGCCTGACACAATCCCACAAAAATGCCTGATACCACATGAATATCACTAGAATAAAAAGTTGCATTTGGATATATACCATAATTTGCAGTTCCTTGTTCGGTCTGACAACCTGCATATTAGAGAACTGGTATAGTAACGTAAGTTGCTATATCTGTAATGGTAAATGCTACAATAGATGTGCTAGAGAGAAATCCTGTTAAAATAACAGACAAAAAAATGTCATAATTCATGCATTAGTGCTACATGTACAATTTTTAGAAGAGGGTCTGATAATGTGTTCTTCAAACAACCTCACAGGTTGCTACTTTGACTAAGTTACAACAGATGCCTTTCCATGACAAATTTGATTGTTCATGGTCTTCCACGTAAATTAAATTATTTTTTGTATCACCTACTGTTGTATAATACATCAAAATTCTGGGAGTATCTACAAATGTATATATTCCTTATTTTAATGCAATCTTATGAAGTTGTGTTTGTCATATTATATGGGTCCAATGACTAAATCACTACTGACTCCAAAAGTGACCGTAGTTTATACTTGCATTTCAACTTTAAGAGACCAACAGACCAAAGAGACATTTAAAAAAAAAAAAAAAACAATAAACTCCAATAAAATAGTTTTTCAGTGTTTTGAAACACTATAGGACACTATAGGACAAAGTGAGATTATTATGCAGTTGTAATGGATATTAGGGGAAAAGTCTTGAATATTTACTCCGACACCGTAGGTTGGATAAAGAATATATAACGCTTTGGCTCCCCAGTAGTATAGAATTGCAGACACATATGTATAGTAAGAAATAATAGAATCACAGTTTTAGTTACTTTTAAAGAGGTTTTGGGGAGGGGGGTGAAAGAGGATTATGAGACTAACCTGAATAAGCATCCAGCTGAACTGGCAGAGGTAAAGGTAATGCGTAACAGATGCAAGGGCAGAGCAACTTTCCTCTGAGAGATGTTGGCTGAGGTAAGCAGAGGCCAGGAATGAAATCTGTAAGGGAAAAATAAACACTTACTGAAACCAAACAGGATTACTTTAATAATAATGATGAAGGAAAAGATGATGTTATCTTCATTTTGAATGTAAAATATACACTAAATTACAGTTCCAGAGGCTCAGCAGAACCTTAGGAAAATACATTTAATATTCATCCAAAAGAAATGATCCTTTAGCAGCGTCAGCCACAAACAAGACTTACACTTCTTGCAGAAAACTCATATCTGTTAATCCACATCTGAAAAGACTGTGGAGAGATTTAATTTTTATTGTTTAATGTTGTTACCCAGACTATTTACTCCACAACACTGGACACCAGATTTTGAACTGAGGTTGGAGATTTTCCTCCTTAAAAAGAGGAGAGACATTATCTTCTGATTTCAGTAAGGGCAGAAATGTTATTGAATGGTATGAAAAATAATTTACTGATATAATAAATTTGTTGTGTTTTGCAAGTATATAATTCCTTTTTTGTTTTTTTCCCTGCAATTTGTAGTTGTGCAAATATATTGTTTAAAAACTTTCATTGTTGTTTAGACTTCATATGGACGTACTACCTTCCACCTTTTCCTGTTCATTGTCTTTTTCACCCAGATGACTTTTCTTGATTTGTCTTCTATTAGTATGGATGGCAGGACATGAGGGCCCCCAGTCTCCTCTGATTCACACACATACGAATCTGATTGTTCTTACTTGGCACCACCGTGAGAGAACAAGCAGGCCCACAGTTTTCCAGAGTCTGAATCTAGAATGTGTAAGATCTATCCAAGCTGTAAATTTCAGATAATGCTCATTTCGAGGCGGTCCAGACAAAGCAACACACCAGCACCTGGGCTTAGCTGTCTCACTGGAAGGTTTTATAATGTTGCATATCTCACCACCCCATTATGTATAACTCCAGAATATTACATACAAAACTACTCTAAGTTCTATCAGCTTTCAAAAACCCCAAGCAAACAA
>NC_048926.1:79399497-79505482 GCF_011077185.1 Oxyura jamaicensis | reverse complement strand
GGAAAGGAAAGGAAAGGAAAGGAAAGGAAAGGAAAGGAAAGGAAAGGAAAGGAAAGGAAAGGAAAGGGAAAATAAAAGAAACTCAGGAGGCATTAACTGCCTTCCACACTGTCAGACATGTAGCTGCAATATTATACCCCATCACATAACATGGTAACAGTGGGCAAAAGTGAGTATCAGCCTTCCTGCCCTTGCCTAAGAGCAGGCCAGGATTTCACACTCACCACAAAGCCATAAATTATTTTCCACGAACATGCCAAATATCAAGGGACAATATGTCATTGGAGTAAGCAGCCCATCCATTGTCTAAGGTATAAAGGTATTCCACCACTGACTCTGGCGGCACTGAACGCTACTGAACAATACCAATATAAAAATTAATATTAAAACACATCTCAGAAACCTTCAGCTTTGTCTTCTGTGAATTTATTTACGGAGGAAACAATTCTACAAGCAGGCCTCATTAAAGAATTACGGTGTTCACATAAAGAAAAGATTAGTTTACCTACTGACTGCCTGCAGTAACTGATGATTTTTCCTTTCCATTGCACAGAATACTATTTTGAGCAACAGCCCGTTAACTTGTTGGTAATACAATTTGTAGACTGTGCCAGCTGCTTTAAAACAAAGTTAGTGAAAATGTTTTAGGAGATGGGTGGAGAAGGAGGTTCAATTATACCAGATGAGTTGGTATATACCCGGGCATCGTATTTATAACAGAAATGCACTCATACCCACTGTCTTTTCTATAGAAATATCTTTATAAAGGCAGGCCCTGCTTGTTGACAAACACTGCAGCAAATAGGTATCTGGCATGCAATGTTATCCAAGAATGAAATGAAAGAATATGAATGAGCAACCAGGCAACAGCTGGGCTAAAAGCTATTGCAAGATGGATTTCATTACCTGAAGAAAACAAACGCGCTCTTAGTATTCTGTGTGGAGTTAATGAGGGTTCTGCTGGGAACTGAAGCCTGGCCATAGCAACACAACCGCTTGGTTATTAAGAGGTTAATACACAGCCTAATACAGGCTGTAGTTTGCCAAGTGCTGACGCTGCTGAAACAAATGTCATTGTCTGGAGTGGGTTAAACACAATTGAAACTTGTGTGCAATAGCTGCCTTCCACTGGGGATAAACACAAGAAATGTTTGTGTAAACAACTGTGCGGCACCAGCTCGCTCAAACTACACCAGCAGTGCTTTTTCCCAAATGCTTGTACTCACAACAAGCTAAATACAGCACGCAGGTGGAGGGGCTCTGCCACCCTTTGTTCCCAGAAGGTTTGTGTATGTGTCAAGGGCAGATTGTCACGCCGGAGACAGAGACAAAGGAGGGATGAAAGGAGAAGTCCTGGGAACATGTTTTTGGCACCTCCTGGGCTGAATGTTGGCTTGCAAGAGTTTTGCATCTGCAAAGAAAGTGCCACTGCTAGCTTTTTCCTGTGTTTCAATAAAAAATATTTTTGTATATTTTTGTATATTGATAATAAAAAAGAGCTACCTTGCTCTGCCAAGAGTTTTCTAACAAAACAAGGCTACGAGGCCAAAGTTTTGCTATGCTTGTGTTCCTCTCATGGATACTGACCAATGTTGGTGAGATAAAACAGCATTGAAGCTGAAGTAATCACTCATCTAAGAAATCATTGTAATTAATATCATTAGAGTGTCTAGACAAAAAAAAAAAAAAAAAAAGCAGAAGAGGCAAAGAAATATCTATTATTCACATATGACTCTTATCTTGCTTCTTGGGCAGGACACACAAGTGCTCTACTAAGACTTGGATTATAGCACAAGTGGCGAGCCATATTTTGAAATGTTGGTACGAGAGGCTGTACTTGAACTGTGCTGCTCTGACAAACGCTGGCTGCATCGTGACTCACAGCTTAAAATGCAACGCACTGCCACTTACCCGAAACACCAGGAGTGCAGGCCACTAAACAGGCCTCTCTCCTGTAATCCCGGGGGTGTTTAGGGAGACATAAAAAATAACACCTTCCAAATAAATTGTTCCTTGCTCCTTACTGTGTCATGCCTTCTGTACTTCACTGAGTTTTAGCTGCAGTGGGCAATCTTTTGTACTGATGAACCTCTTACTTAATAAGGGAAAGATGTACCTCTTATTGGAATAAGTTGTTCCCTCTTCCAACATTAAATATATATATATATATTGGGAGTGTTCATGTTGGTACCAATTGTTCAGAGCTCTGTTTATAGAGATCATATGATTGCAAATGTCCCTTTGCCAGTAATCTTTGTAACCTGCCATTTGGTTCTATGCAGAGGTTATACACATCATGTTTCTGCCTGCTACTCGACAGTCTTGCCCACAGAATGATTTAGCTAAGGATAATAACTGACTGAAGTCACTCATATAGGAGGCTGCTCATTTTGTTAATTTGTACGTGGTATTTCTGTGCCACACTCAAAATCAAAGTGATGGCGTACCACTCAGAATATTCTTCATCACAAAATGGAAAGAAAAAAAGAAAAAAGAAAAAACAACAATAATACACATCTGTTAAAAAGCAAAAAGAGCTTTGACAAGGTTCCTATCTGACAGTCATTTGCTCAGTAAATTAACCAAAGGATGCTGTAATTCCTTCGTAACACTAAGATAATTACCTAGCAATTATATGCAAGGAAATTACAACCTGAGCATTCAGCCTAAGTCGCCAGCATCAAATTAAAAATGAATAAAAATCAGATTGTTTACAAAACTGAACATTTGTGTAAGAAGAAGGGTATTTTTGAACTGTCTCACTCCTCTTCTAGTTATGAGCCTTCCAGTTTCCAGTTTGCACTCTTCTGTGGTCAGCTTCTATCTGTCCTGCTGGAAGCCTCTCCTGCGTTGGACAGCATTTCCTTCTCCCTGGGGTTTGTGCTGTCATGGATGCAGGGAAAAGCAGTTCTTGTGTGGAAGTCTTTGCAGCGTGCATACCGTTTTTGTCCTCCGTTTCCTTACCGATCTTGCTTTGGTTCTGTCTGTCGTGAGAACACTCACTCCGACTCGGGTGAGGAAGAGTTGCGGAGGTCTCACAAGATTCTCATCCAGCAATTTTCTTAACTTCCAAGTCTGCCCTGAAAATGCCTCTGCTATACAGCATTACCGTTACCTCATCATCATCTGCTACACCCAGCTTTTCTTCTCGTTTCAACGACTACTTCTTGCCAGGGAGAAATGTTTTGCTATTAGCCTGCAAGTTACGACCTTTCCCTTCGGTCTCGCAAATAGCACCGTATGTCATGATTCAGCCTTCAAAGCTGTTCACATCTTTCTCCACGCTACCCAATACCACTTCGTATTGTCAGTGCATCTCTACTTTATGCCGTCACTGCATTTTGCCCGGGCACGTTGTTTTCTGTTCCACGGACTGGTCCCTTCATATCTGTGAAATTCATTCACTGCTCTCTCACAGCTGTCTTCTTCCCATCACTCTGTCCCTTCCCACACTGGGCTGGTCCTCTTCTATTACTATCTGAATTACTGGTCCTGCAGTCGTCAAGATTACTTCTCCCTTTTTATCTATTATTTTTCGGTCACAGAGCAGCACTCTGGATTGAAGGACTTGTGAAAAATACATGCTACTAGACCTGCAAGGTCTCCTACCAGCATTTTCGAAGTCAGGAACAGGGATGCTTCTGTTCCAGCACATGAATGCACCTATCCTTCGG
This sequence comes from Oxyura jamaicensis, assembly GCF_011077185.1. Lineage (NCBI taxonomy): Eukaryota > Metazoa > Chordata > Aves > Anseriformes > Anatidae > Oxyura > Oxyura jamaicensis. Next base: position 79,501,808 of record NC_048926.1, on the reverse strand, counting down.
GTTCCCCTCATGCCTCAGTAGCTGCAACCTTCACACCAAACTATTCACTCTATCCTCTGTCTTGCCTTTATTCCAGCGGTAATCTTCAGAGTCACTCACTATCTTCCCTGAAATCATGAAGATTTTCACTTTGTTAGTTTGGAGTCATAATTAATGCATTTCCTTTTCCTGCCTCATGGCACTTTTTCTTTTTCTTTTTTTTTTAATACCAGAAATTTCGCATTATTTGATCTTATGTAACTAGAAAAAATACCAAGAATTCCACAGAAGGCTACACTACTGTCATATAACGTGAGTAACCACATGTATACGGCATATTCATTTATGCCAACTACAGGTGATGGGGGGAAATCAATCAACTTTCTATTGCTAAAAGAACTTATTAAAATATGAATTCAGAATTATCAGAGCCAGATTTTGTTTGTTACAGAAAGATACAGAGAAAGCCTAAGCGAGAGCTGCCTTTCAAATACTGTAGAAAAGAAAAAAAGGAAAGACGTGAAGGTTGAATTGGCATTGACCATGCCTTTCAGCCAAACAATAGTTGACTGAGAAGTAGGTTGGCTCAAACTTAAATAAGATGAAAGAATACATAAACTGAATACAAAATAGCAGTAATTACGGCTTGCTATGGTAAGTGTGGGTATGCTACCATATGATGGACTTTAAAATGAGAATAAAGCACTTGATGGATGGAAACAAACCTTATCTTTACTTTGAACCATAAAAGTAATGACCTTAAATTGTGTACGTCAAACCAGAATGGATTGTGCCTGTTTGGGGACAATTATAATATGTACAAAGCTCACATAATTTACAGCATAATATAATATTCGGTCACTGTATGATCAAATCAAAACTTATGCGCATGGGAAAATTCACCTGTGCACAGAGTTGTGAGTGCCTTTGAAGGAACTTAAATATTAATGAATTGCTGATTACTGCTTTCAGCATTTCTCGTTGTGAGTGCAGGCAACAGCACAAATGTGGTTTTTCAAGCAGCATTGAACCATACAAAGTTGCAATGGTACCCGTGGTAACTGGGCAATGCAGATTTTCATCAACTCTACCAAACCAGTATTTCTCTGCATTTAGAGTTTTGAGAGGGATAACTCCACATAGACATCCAGTGTGTCAGTATTTCCTCTTCTGCACTTCAGCCTGCGCTGCATCTGCCACCAATTGTTCTGACCTTGTCTCTGCATTACAATGGGTAACAGTGTGCCATCCCTCCAGAACCTTTCCACAGAGATGCAGTACATTTACTGCCTTTGGAATACTTTGATGAAAGAAGTTTCCCTTGTTTTATATTTAAATGATGATTTCTCCTTGCTTTTTATGACAAATTTTATTGTATCATCTATTCCTGGTCAGAGAATACGCAACGCCCAATAAAGAGGACAGGAACAATTTCTGTTGAAATCCGTAATAAATTAACCATGTTCCCCTCAGCTTGAACCAGTCCCTCTTAAGATTCTGTGCAGATATTTCTGCCTACAATTCAAGAAGCACCGACAAAGAAATACCTTACAATGATCAAGGTGTATCTGATGTGCTGTTAGCTACACAGCTCCTTCACAAATACTAGAAAACTGATGCTTTCAGCACTGATATTGTAAATGTTCGGATAAATCCACTAAGCAGTGAATAAAGGGTAGAAGTGAAATAATAGAGAGTTGTAATCAAAACCTGTTGTAATTTTAAGAATTACAACAAATATTTTCATACAAGGAGAACAGGTCTGAGAGTAACAACCTTTCCCTTGCATTGGAAGAAGAGCTGAGGAAGCAGTATGTTGTTTTGGGGAAAAAGAGGGAGAACAAATTGCTCTGCTCTAGAGCAAAAGCCGTGGAGAAGGGTAACCCAAGCAGGTGAAAAGGGCATCGAGCAGCAGAACAGCACAGGGTGGGTTCTGGAGGAGCACGCAGGGACAGGTCCTTTGCATCTGCTGGTTTCACTTTCCCATCCAAGCAGGAAGCACCCCTGCCTTCTGCATTTCTTCTCAGACTTCCTGAGAAAAATATCCTCTCCCACCGGGAGAAACCCACACACCCAGCTGACAAATGAGGAGCATGTCAGTACACTTATGCCACTTTTTTTTTTTTTTTTTTTTTTTTGTAATTTCTGCAAATTCCTGCCTCACAGCAAGAATTCACAAAGCTTTACACATTGCCTTCTTCTAGACATAAATGTCTTCCTGCAGGTCTTACAGAAATGGATCCTGACAGTGGCCATTTCATTTCTCACACTGAGTAAAAATATTTGCTTTATTAATTTTATTCTTTTCTAATCCAAAATTTATTTCTCTGTTCCAGAAAGGAAAAGATTATCTCCTTCCTTGTACAACTTGCTTACATGCATCTCTACTAAAGAAGAAAAGAAAACAAAGACCCCAGCCACGTGCTATCTGTCCTTATACCAACAGAATCTCGTAAGAGGAAGACTGTCACAGGCCAAATTTACTGTGGTTTGTTGGACTTTATTGCGATGAACAATAACGTAGGAAAATAAGCACATAAAAAACTCCCATGTGCTCACCGAACTGCTCTCTTCTGCTTTGAATTTACTTTATATGGGTAAAAATCCTGGGGTACCCTCCAGGACACAGGGACACTGCTTAATAATAGTGCATATGAATCATACTTTTTGTTACCGCCTGGTAGGTCAGGACAGCACTGATGTGAGCCAAGTGTTCTCTCTGCGTTTTGTGTTCTGATATTAAATGCTGGGACAAAAATACCAACAAAGGATGTACCAAAAATTCTGGAGATTTATGGACACAAGCAACAATTCTAAGTCAGACTTCCTGGAAAAAGTAACAATACAACACGCAGCATGTTTTAGAGCACAGAGAAAAAAAAAAAAAAAAGGTTATATAATTTAGAAGATTCAAAACACAGCATTTAACTAGGTCAGAAGAAAAGTTCAAAAACGAACTTTTCATCTCATCTTTGTTCTGTATCGAAGCACAAATAAAGACTTAAGTTCCTATGTGAGTTTATACATGTGCTACATGACTTCAGTGGTCATGAAATTGTTTCAGAAACCACCACAATTCAGGTGCTGGTGCTTTGCAGCTGCCACCAGAAAAATAATACATGTATGTTTAGCTTTATTTCTATTGGCTCCAGTTATGATAATGAAGATCTATTTTAATATGTAAGTGCCTTACGAACAGCAGCTCTGAAGTCTTATCGGGTAGTTTGCATTTTATGTTTTAGAGACATTTTTGTTTTTATGAATTATTTGCCTATAGCATGCTTACTGCAAACTGGCACCTTAAAGTAAGAAAAGCTAAAGAGCTAGCTAAAATAAAATTGGTAGAAATACTGATGGCATGTGTACTACACAGTGACCCACGGTGCTTCTGTATAAAGATGTTTACACTTTATTAAGCAGCAGCAGAACTGGCAACCATTTTAAGCAGTGATTAGCCATCAGCAACCATATGTTGCTCATTCCCTTCCCCCAGCCGAGCAGGATGCCAGCTGGTTTCACGCTGGGTTCACTCTCTGCCATTCCCACTTCCCATTTTCAGGCTCAGGACTTTTTTGCTTCCCCAGGCAAGGCAGCCAGCAGTCTGAGGGTGCAGGATGGAGGAGAGGAGTGGGCGAGGCACCACGATAGAGAGCACATCAGCTCGTAGCTGGCTGTGCAGTGGCAGCTGGAAGCCTCAGGAAAGGGCTGGGGTAGCTCACATCCTCTGCAAATACCAGACCGTGTGGTCAGATGTAGCACGGTTTCTCCTCTGTTCCAGCTGTGTCCCCTACAGCAGATGCATTGAGCAATACATAAGAAGTTATACTTGATTTTATTTTTAATAAAGAAAAATAAGGAATAGCAGGCTCTTAGCAGGTTGTCACCAATTCAGTTTTTATACACAGATTCAGAACAATGTATCTGGCATAAATGCCTATAGTTTATATTGGACCTGGTCCAAAGATGCAAATTGCTTTGTCACTTGTTACAGAACACAAGCCAGACCCCATGAATCTCACTGCAAGGTCCTCAGCAACACAACACTTCTGCCTAAATGATGCAGACAGAAGCTGGGAAAGCTTCTTTTTGCAACCATAGGAAACATATCTGCAGTCTTTTCCAGCCCTCGTTACGGGGCACTTTTCTGATCACTGAGCATTTACTATGGTAGGATCTGCCTCCTACTGTTTTCTATCTAGAAACTCAGATTAGACCCCAAGAAGACCTGCCATGACAGATTAGTTTGTTCTAGAAGCATTTCAAGTGAGATATATATACACTTAGAAAGTATGTAGGCTAAAACTTGCTAATGTGACTTTTCACTTCCTCCATTTCTGGATATAGTTCTTCCTGAAGTTCAGATATCCATCTCCTGAAATAAGTGCAAGACAGCAGGAGCATTTATTAGCTCTCAGCTGAATTTAGGAATCTATCTGGGGTCAGCAATTTGTGATGTTAGGTAAACAACTGCAAGGGAAAAGCAATTATTAACTCTTGATGCTCTGTGCAGATAGTTACCTTTCTCATTTTCATTTTTTTTTTTTTTCTCTGAAGTCACTCCCTATAGTCTTGACCATGGCTGGAGTAAACTGCAACTCTGTTTTGGCCTGCATGCCGACAGGAGGTTTCCCTGTGAAGTAATGGCAATACAATGTAGGGCATCTTCACCATAAATTGGGGTCAGGGTGCAACCTGGGTAGGCCCCTGGTTAATATTTTATGTGTGGTAGCAAAGATCTCCCATGCTTCTCTGTACGATTAGCCAACAGAAAAGGATAAACGTTTACCCATCTTCTTTAAAAAGAAATAACTAAGACGTAATTGCAGACACGGTGTATTCTGGCTTCACTATGCTTCAGCAGCCAACCTCCACCTACAAATTCCTCTCCTTGTATGGGTCGGAGATCAGCTTGAGGGATTTCTCCTTTCTTCTTCAGTTAACATGACCTGGGTTAAGCAAAGACCTTCTAGTTAAACTGCTAAAGGTAATCTGAGGTATGTTTACAGAATTAGTAGCTGTGTAAGCAGCTCAAAAGCAGGTATGCTAAAAATGTAACCTCTAGAAGAAGGCTGATGGTGGTAAATGGTTGTGCTTTCCTTCAGTACCTCTGTTGGTAGAGCACATACTCTCTAGAGTATTAAGAAAAAAAAAAAAGTGTTAGATATAGAAATCAAGCTCTTCACAAGACTATGGGATCTGTCTTCATTTATTCATCGGAAAGACTATTCTAAGAAGTCTGGTATGATACGGGAGAATACTTAATTGGAAGAGCAACATTTGTCAGACATTTTTCACACATAGGGAAGTTTACTTAGAACGAACCAAGCATTCCTCAACAAAGGCTAAGAAGTAAACTTCCTTGATCTGCTATTATTATCATGTAATCCATGATATTAAAGAAATGCTGGCATTATTTACATATTTATGGCAACATTTGATCCACATTTCTGCCAAATGTCCAAAAATGGCTTAGAGTATGATTACCTCAGTGACCGGTATTATCTATTGTGATACACATATCTCTAATTGTCTGCTTTTTCTGTGCACAGACTTCACAATTAACAAGCAGAAAGCAGCTTCCCTCCCCAACAACAGCAACAACAAAATTACTTTGGATTTTAGAATAGAATCCTTTGGGTTTTATTGTGTTAAAGAACAGATTGAATTTTGAGCCTGCAAAGATCAATGTGAATTCACAAATAGCATAGGCTATAAGAAGCAGTAAAGATTTAAGATAATTTCATTTGAAGATAGGATTTTTCAGTTGCCTATAGTAATACCATCACAAGCATGCCAGCTGACACCGAGTATTAAATCGTATTAAATAATCTCTTAGTACTCATAGTTTATCTGTTTTGTACAGACACACCTCAACTGTAAACAAGCCAGGGAATGAACTGGGTCACTAGTGCTCTAAGCAATGGCTTAGATTAAAAACAGACAAACAAGAAAAATGCATTAAGTATGCCAAAAAGATAAGGATCCTAGAATTGTGCCTAACCTTAAAGCAATAACATAGATTAGGTATCAAGTACAATTTATTGTACTGAGAGAATACTGTAAAAATACGTTCCAGAGCGTGGTTCAAGTATTTATAGAATTTGGAAGTCGTGTCGCCTGGTGCCTGGTGCTGGACTTTGTTCAGGGGTACAGACTTAACTGTTTTCTCAAACTCAAACACAGAAACTTCCTTATCTAGCTAGAATCTGTGTTCTGTGTTTCTTCATGAAAACAAACTTTGGAGAAAGTTACTTATTCCTAAAATAAAATAAAATAAAATAAAATATTCTTCTTTTCTTTATGTAAATATGATTTCTAAAATAAACTGTTGTTTATTCTGGAGTAAAGGATCTGCATAGGAAACTAGTCAGAACAATTACTCTAATGCTTACTTTGCTTGATATTTACTTGATATTTAGTGACTAAAATTTCTGGTGAGCACAGGAGAACAGAACAGTTTCTTTAACAGTTTCTCACTGGGTTAGCTTTGTAGAATGTATGTTAATCCTAATCCACCTTCCTCTGTGTTGGAAGCAAAATGGGGCCATACGTCAAGGTACGCAATCTATGTAGATATCAATACAATGAGTATGCAGGCAACACAGTAACTTCCTTGCCTAACTTAAGTGGACTTGCAGATAGCGGTTAAAAGCCAGAAGTATAAAATTTCTCAAAATAGGAAGTGTATCAAGTTTAATTCTTTTAAATGACCTCTCCCATGTTTTTAAGGAGATTTTTATTAAGGCAGTAATATTCACATAGATTTTTGTCTTAAAAAAAATACCTGAATACTACCTAGGAAATTAGACAGCTGTGTACCAGGCTGGGCTATATAGGTTCATTCCTGTTTCATTGTCATGATCTCCTGTCAAATACTAAACAAATTTGAACAGACAGGTCTATGCTGTCATCAAGTCATCTGCTTTTTCAGTATTTCTGTCTTAACTCCTTTCAATTTGAAACAGTAGTTTGGTTAACTAGTACTGGGGGGATGTTAAGAATGAAGTACTTAAACATGTTCCATGCTTTGGGCAACATTTTGATCATGTTTTCATTTACTACACTTACTAGCTTCACATTTCTACTGGACATTCATGGAATATCAGGATCAGTTTGTTATGTTTATGTAGGTTATGTAAAAGGTGGGACAAAGCCTGCTATGTGAATATTTGTGTTTCACAAGACTTGAGATATTGCATAAACTTGCTTGTTCTAACAAATCCCCAAACTGTGTGTAGGAATTACAGTTAAAAAGGTATTTTATCTGTCACACCCAAAGCAGCCAATAGCCAGTGATTTGTACTCATCATAGCTAGGTGAATCTGAATTTTAAGCGCTGTAAATGTTTTAAGCTACTGGAAGTAAAACAAGTTATAATGACTTCTAAATGCTGCAAGTAGAAAGACCTACTAGTGTCCGTGGATTATCTCATTTATAAATACTTTTCCAGCTGATTCTTTCCAACATTTTTAATATTCAATAGCTTTGGACATGAATAATGGTCACATGATTGCCTGATGACTTGAGAGAAGCTGTAGGGCCACGGGCTTGCATTTCTGTATCTTGCTTTATATGGAATCCCTTGGTCCAAAAGTACTTAATGGCATCCCTTGGGCTTCTACTGAAAACTAACAAAATATCCAAACAAACCTGCTCTATTGTACTCGAACAAGAACACAAATTTACTTACTACAAACTCATTTTGTAGGGAATCTGTAAACCAGCTTATATTTGCAGGTAGAGTAAGACATAAGGACAAGAAACAACACACAGACTCCTGATTCCATCAGAAAAGTTTAGTTATTCTCAAAGGAGACCATCTCACATCCTGGGGCAGACTGGGGGAGTACAGATGCAGGAGACTGACTTGTCTATTGAAAATTGTCACTAAGATGGGACAGGTCAATAACACATTTCTGCGTCTGCATCTTTTATCTGAAGATGATACATAAGACCAGATTTTATAGTCTTCACTTGTGTTGAAATACTGTTTCCTAGCCCTGATGGCAACAGGGATGGAGAAGCAGTGATTCAGGACACGTCTCACACTGGAGTTAAGGGCACACCAGTAGGTTTATTCCCAGACTGTCTGGGTTAGCTGTGTGGATGTGGAACAAGGGGTATGACAGCCCTGCTAGGAAAACTAAAATAGTTGATGACTTTCTGGGTATAAGTGACCAGTTAAAAAAGAGAGATTACATTAGCTGTAAGACATGAACAGGAAAGCCTGGGAGAACTCTAAGAGCCCAATTTAGGGTCCAGCCTAAATCAAGCAGGGAACATACAGAACAGATGCTGCACTAAAGGAAACCTTCGGTCTTCAGCCCAAAAAGCTGGGATTAAAGTTTATTTGACAAAAGCGAAAAAGTCTTCCTTCCAGTGCGTGGGTCGCAAGGAGGTGTGGGACAAACTAACAAGTCCGGATCAACTCAGTATTAGCAAATTTCTCACGGAAAAAGTCATTTGAAAAAGGAGCCAGAACTTACTGCTTCAGAATGAACTTCTCAAAGCCTTACACTGCTATGAACAAGGCAGTTGATAACTACCAGGGAACATTCAAGATCTCACCAGAATGAGGAAGAAAAACCTCTTCTCTCAGCGTAAAGCTGACGGTGTGATTTGGGTCTATTTCTACATCTTTAACTTGCAGGAATGTGTTTTAAAATGAAAATTCAGACTCTATGCTTCTGTACTAAGCCATTTCTAAATTATAGAACCCATGTATTGCAAAGAACCCCACTCAGACACAGGTAAAAATGGACCCACACAGGCTTCCTTGCAATCCCAATCCAACTGGCTGGGCAAATAAGACCTCCTGGAGAGAGACCATTGTTTGCATCAGATATGAGCAGCTTCAGGAGTCTTTTATGACCACCGGCTATCGGCAACGAGCCTGCAGTTATGGGACAGTGCACATGAGAGAGGCTGCATGGGGCAGTCGGGACAGCTTTAGGGCAGACAAATTTGTGTTAACATCCAGCAGGATTTGAGCCCAAACTGTTTTAAACAGCTCCCTGAAACACAGTAGCTGTGTCATAATCTGAATATATGTATATATATATATATATATTTTGAAGTAGTGCTTATTTGTTGTTCAAGAAAGGTGGAGTTCTGGTCTTGTCACAGCTTCAGCTTACTGTGGGCCGCACGGTAGGCCCAACGCAGGGCCTAGTGTGGCTGAGGGCAATGGCAGCCTGCTGTGGTGCCATCACCACCTCACCTTTGCTTATAAACCCCTCGGGCCCCAGCAGTGGAGAAGCACTAATAACCCTCATACGCTCCTATTTTATGCACTGCAACTGCATTTATTGTTTCCAGTTAGGTGATCTGCCGAACCCACCTCGCAAGAGGAGCAAAGCCCGTTTTGTGACCAGGCAGCAATTTAGAAGCATCTTCAGCTTCCTTACGTCAGATGAAAAACAAACAAACAAAAAAAGCAATTGGAAACATTTAAAATCCATTCCTAAATGAACCTCCTTGCACAAAAATTGCTTTTAGGCAACAAAGCATTTCAAAGGTAGTTAAAACAACAGGGAATTTCTAGGCTCAAAAATGTCTTCTACTGTATCTTCCAGAATAGTAAGGAAAGTTTATGACCATACCATCTGACAATTAAGCATGCTTTTTGTTTGCTTGTTTGTTTTTTATTCTATGGTCTTAAAACCGATATCCAGAAAATTCTATATACCAACAGTTGACTGACAGAAAACAAATAGCAAGAATAGACAGTCTGCTAGGACTTTACAGGATATATACTGCATAATGTAGTTCAATGAAGGATTCTCTTCTGAAAACATTCAGAGTCAGAGGAATAAGTATCTTTGGCTTATTCTTTCTTTCTTTCTTTCTTTCTTTCTTTCTTTCTTTCTTTCTTTCCTTCTTTCTTTCTTTTTTCTTTCTTTCTTTCTCTCTTTCTTTCTGGGAATGTTTTGAACACTGAATATGTTCTGTCACTCACAGCACAGAGACCAATTTCCTCTTGATTGGACCAGAGTCAAACAACTTAAGATCTAAGCTCTTTAAAAAGAGCTGTCTGTGAGCAGATAGATGCTCAGCCCAGTTTACATTCCTTCCCTGAGGTGACTGCAGTTCCTCTGCAGCTCTGTCACTGTAAAACTGAGAGCTGTTTACGTCCTGCAGGTCCAAAACAATGAATATTTCTCACAGATGTATGGTAATTTTGCAGGAAAAACAAAACAAAACAAAACAAAAACAAACAAACAAACAAAAAAACACAAGGCAGAAAATAGTTCTGAAAAACCTGCTTTGAGGAACATACACTTAAATAAAATATGCATGCAAAAAAAAAAAGGCCAAACAGAATGGTATTGTGTCTGGGTGCATATACAAGAAGGCAAACACCCTCTTGACTTAACTGATACTTCAAAAGCAATTAATCACTACATTTACTTCAAAAAAGTGAACAAAAGCACTTTTTCTGTAGTCTGTAGCCTCTTTTTTTTTTTTTTTAGGAGCACGTTCTTATCTTTCATTGCAACACAAACCAAACACAAAGAATGTTTGTATTAAACAGTCACACATCTTAAACCAATCACCTTTTAGAGATTGTTTCTGTATTTAGTCTCAACATTTTGCCTGTTCCTACAGAAACATGGATGTTTTGCTGTGAGCAAGTGCTTCAAACACTTCCTATATTCCATCATACTAATAATAGCAAATACACTCCTCAGACCCCTCCCACGTGTAAAATTAATCAACACTAGAAGGTCAAAAGTGCATAAAGTAGCTTATGAACCTTAATTTATTCACTGAAATGACCTCACTGCCACATATTTGTCCTGTTTTTCTGTTTCTTCTTAGTATGTTCACATAGTCAATTACTGTCATTGAAACAACTTCCGAACTCCAAACTGACAACGACTCCATGCCACTTCCATACTGCATTTGTGGATGAGTTTGCTTGTGCTCCCTTCTAAATAGCAAAACAAAACTGATTTTGTTGTGTCAAAGAAAAAAAGGAAATATTAATTTGCTGAGTTAACCACATCTGTGCAGGTCCTTTCCTGCACTCTGCCCCTCTGCACGTCCTCATTCACCTACCCACCTTGAAAAGTTATGCTAGCAAATACCTCAGTGAGGGCAGACCTGCTGTGCCTGGCAATTGCCCTTGTTACATAAGACCAACTTTTTTTTTGTTTTATAGCAGATGTGATTTCATCTGCCTTATGCTTCAGGTCCAGCTGACAGTGGGCTAGCACCAGATTAAAAACCATGCAGTTGGGCTAACTCTCTATAACACCTGAGAAAGTAATTCTTACTGAGAGGCTGGGTCCCACATTAATTTGAAAACAAAGCAACTCTAACTGCAACTAAGCAATGTTTACTCAGCTCAGGCCTGAATCCAACTTGAACCATGAGAAGTCTGTACTTATTTCTGCCATGAAAGGACTACACAGGCATAACTTTTCTCTCTCAGGTCTGATGAATAAAATGTCACTGGAAAAGATCGGGTTCATATGCTTCTTCTTTTGCATTACACAACCACTGGGATGGGAGTTTAGGGAAAAGTATTAGGCAAACAGGTAGGGTTCTCCTAATTTTTTTCAGCAATATCAGGCTGCTGTGATGTCCCCTTTGGGTCACAAGCAACTGACAAAGCTTACAGTGAAGCAAGGCCATTCAGTGAGGCAGTAACCTTTTGCAAACCAGCCAATTAGAAAAAAATAAAATAAAATGCAGAAGTTGAGAGACAGAAGCACTTTCTTCAGTTCTTCTTCACAAAAATGTTTGCATATTACAAGGCTTGTCTAGTTTCTCCAGCTGTGCTAGTTGGTGTAATAAAAGACATTATCTCGTCCCACATTTTTTTCTATGAGCAAACTGAAGCTACGGTGGTATTATTCCATGAATCATACTGCAATTTATCACATCCTCTTGAATGTGAATATCTGTACTTTTTATTTGATTGGATGCAAGTAAACAGCATGAAAATATAGGAGGGAAATGGGTACAAAAAGAGGTGTACACCCTATGCCAGGCTTGACCTTTCATGCAGATGCAGAACCCTAACTGCAGGTTCTTCTCTGCTACCCTGACTTGAACACGGTCATCAGCCAAGCTGAGAATCTTATTTGGAAGTAATTTTGAGTTTAACTGAAAAACTTAAGCCCCATTTTGTGCTCCAAATGATGTCATTTCAACCTCTTCTTATTACAAAGCATAAATGAATAATGGGATTAGTTTCCTCTGTCTTACTGCATTTAAGTGCATATGTAAAACCCTAAGGTTACAAAAATTAGAATTTACACAAAAAAGTGAACCCAAAATTCCATTAATATTTTCTGTTGACAGTCTCGTACTTGTTTACTTAATACTTTTTTTTTTTTTTTTTTCTGGTATCTATAAGATCTTGCAGCTATTGGTATGACTGCTCAAGACAGAGCATTAATTCAAAACATTAGGGAATGCGATATAGGAACCCCCTTCATTCCCTACTCAGGTAAATTTATTGCTGAGAAAGTCCACATAGAATAGCAACAAAAACAACAACAACAAAAGGAGTGAATTTGAAGAAACATCAGTCTTCTGAGCACTCAGACTGGAGTGTGTGTAAAGACTGCCTCTCAGTGGGCATATCTGTTTTCATTGTGAAAGTGAAAGTCATCTAATTAAGTGGAAATCCCCCATCATGTGTGTTCTAGTGGTTTTGTCACTGCCTAAATTAAACAGATCTGCAGGGAGACAGCCATCAAGCATTTTGCTGAAAATGCAAAAATTCATTTAATTTACTATATTTTTGTGTGCAGCTGTACCTATCATAATCATAATTCCTATAGTGAGGTCTTTCCAGGAGCAAGAAGGACTCTTTATGGACTGCAAATGTGTAAAGTGATATGTTCTTCAAATCAAAGGTTAGTTTGGCTATTTTTCTAGCTTTGGTTCTCTTTCTTTTTTTCAGAGAAGACAGGCGTCAACAGAGATTTTGGCAAAGGTCCTAAATTTATATTTTTACCACACATATCAACTCATTCCCCTTCAACCAAGTCCATGGGTAAGCAGCAGTGTTCTGCTCTCAAAATCCCTACCAAATCTCTTCAAAGCAGAATTAAAGAACATTTGCTTTTACCACAAAGTAGAATATTAAAATTCAAAAGATATATTCCTTGGAATTAATCTTTAAATAAAAAAAAAACTGAAGGCAATCTCGTCCATAATATTCTGATAATATATGTGAAAACAAAAGATAATGCTGAAAAGATTATTAGCAGCTGAGCAAGGAGTACACAACTGTTTACTACCTGTGGTACCATACTCTGTTAATTTCACAGAGCAACACTAGAGCAATATTTTCTGCAGAAGTAAGCAGTTCAACAGTTATATGATAAAATTGATATGGAAATTAGCATCTTTTTAATAACTATTTAGGAACCTGCCCAGTTTTTTTTTTCACTATTGATTTTTGTTTATAATGTTTTCACTACTCTAATCTCTATCTCTGTTCTAGTGACTTGCAAACTTTCGTTACATCATCCTCAGTCTCATACAACTTCTTCATCTTGGGAACCAATTTTGCAAATATCTACCTTCCCTCCGAGTGGCTTCTTTCATAACATTTAAATAAGGCAGAACACAGTCACAGAATAAAACCGATCCTGCTGTTTGCTTTCAGTCCTGAATGAATGATGCAGGAAGAGAGGGTTGGCTCTGGAGCTGGGAAAGAGCTCCAGAGGCACTGAGAAACAGGTTAAGGTGGAATAAAGTTGCAGAGGATCAGAAAAAAGATTAGGGGTCTACAAAGCAGCCTTTTTAGAAAGCCTGAAGCAGAGCTGAGGTGGAGAGGAAAAGTCATTGTTTATGTCCTTCAGGACGAGAAAATCTCTGAGACCTACCTATTCACTTGAAGGCCAGATCTTCCTAGGCCTTCAAAGAAAGGCCTTGGAAGTGGAGGAGGCTTATGTTCTTTGCACAGGGCTGATATAACCAGTTATGGATTGGTATCTCCAGAGAGGCTAGCAAGCCAGAAAGCTCGGAAGAGAACCTATTTTCAGCGTGCCCTAGCATCAGGTCATTGCCGCATAGTGAAATCTCACATTTTCTGACTCAAGAACAATTAAACAGGTTTCCATTTCTTTTATTCTTCTAATCCCCCTTTCCTCCAGGCCTGAACTGACCCTAAACAAAGGAATTCAGTCATATTGGTGGGGCATGAGTCACTGCGGAAGCTGACAAGAAAATTAATATTCTTTGGCTTCCCCTTTTCTCTCTTCTATTTCCCACAGTCTTCCCTGACTGTGAGTTTTTCTACTCTTTGTATCTAGCCTAATGATCAAGGTATTTTACTAAAATTATTTTAAAGGCATAGAAGCCAATGGAATGAAGCAAGATACACAGCAGAATGAAACCACCAGCTGGAAAAACAGGAAGGGACTACAGAGAAAAAAGCCAGAAGCAACTCCAAATGACGCAGAGAACAGATATAATTCATATTATTCATGTTTTGGGAAAGCACACAAAAAAGGTTGCCTAGACCTTAAAAGGTCTAGAAGCAATACCACTGAAAGGGGTTAATATTTCAGAGTTGCAACAGTAACTCTTAAAGTCTGAATTAACCCAGAACAGATTTTTTTGTTAAACTACTATCCACTAAGAGAGCATTTTGCAATGTGACAGGGGGTCGAAACCATCTTGAAGCTCAGTTGAAAGAACTAGCAGACCTTTTTCCCCCCTAAAAAATAATATCAATTATTAGTTGACTGATAAGGTTTAATTCCCCATATATTTTTGCACTTTGGTGGAACAGTACGGCACAACGACTTAGAAAAACACTGCCACTCAGTAAAGGGAATTGACTCAGAGCTTCAGGCCAGTTTGTTGGTTTTCAGACACCGTAATAAATCTGTCACAAACACCGCTGCACAAATAACTTACAGGCTCTTAACTGAGGATTTTCTTTTCTCTCATTTCAAATGTGAATTTCCATTACTTTTGGGAATATAAGCAAGAAAACAGTTACAAAGAGCAATTTGCAAAGACTTCGGTACCATTTGCAAGCGGAAGGTCGGAGTGACAAGGTCACTGCCCGACAGGGGACAACATTTTGTAAAAGACCAGGCACTGGGTCTCAGCAGGTGGTGCTGTGGGTAGAAAACTACTCGAGCTGTCAGCAACAGATGGAAATTTATTCATATACAAAGAAGTACAGGAGTACAGTGTATAGGTGTAAACTCAAGCATATTAAGTAAATAAGCAGCAGCAGCAGTGTGTGTTCCACTGCACTTGTCTTCCGTTTTTTTCCCATATTTGAAGCTGAAATGAACTTTGCTTAAAATATATATATATATATATATATCCTCGCAGTAGAATGAGTAATGAAAGAAATGAGTATGAGACCACAGACATATTAGTGCAGGCAATTAATCTTACATGGGTAGCATATGCCCACCTCTAGTGTAACACGGCCACAAAAGGCCAAGTAAGTGTGCCTTTCAGAGTAATCCCTCCTACAAATGCAATGCAGAGATGGCACACAACCTTGGCTTTTTCTGCCAGAAAACATAAGGATTGCGGTCAAAGGAAACCTCTCTCCCCTTGAGGACAGAGCATGTTTTCCAAATGTGCTCTGAACGTAGGTATCAAAATAGGAGTGAAATGATAGCAGCGAATGGTGTCGCTATTGCCAGACAGGAGTGCACCCTGGTTACAAATTTAGTAATGCATGACGCCCCTGACACTCAACAAAGGTTTGCTGGAAAATATGATATATTTGTAAACACACTATGACTTAGAATATGGCTTTTTTCTTATAGATCTACAAAATATAACCCACAGAATCCCTTTCTTTCACAAAAGCTAAGGTGAGCACTGAGCGTTGTTCCCCCCAACACACACCAGTGCTTTCTATTTCAGGTGAGTAGTCACCAGTCTCAAGAATAGATGGTTCTTTGATGTGACAGCAACCAGCCCTGCTCAGTTCTGACCCCTGTCTGGCCTGCAACTAAGTCTTAAATATAGTAAATGTCAACAAAACTTCATTTTGTCTCTCCACTCATCCTACTGAATTATTATTATTATTATTATTCAGAAGGGAAAAGTGGAAAAGCTCCTCCCAAATCCAGGCATTTGGAGTTTCTTATGATTATGTGTGGAGTTCATATGAAGAAACGCTTCTCAGAGCAATCTGAAAAGTGGATTTTCATACACTTCTATACATTTCCATATTGGCCTTTAATATGCTTGCATGAGCTATCTCAAATCCTCATAACCGAACTTGAAAATGTGGTTAGGTTTTACAGACGTATAAATTCACTTAAATATTTTGTGTTTCTAAGGATTTTTTTTTTTCATTCTAACACACATAAATAAAATAAAATAAAATAAAATAAAATAAAATAAAATAAAATAAAATAAAATAAAATAAACTACACTCAGAATTATGTGTGTGCAGACAAAATAATGCTCTTTAAAAATCATTTCCTCCTCCTCCATTTGCCCCCCTTCCCTTCTCGGTATAATGGGAAACCTACCAATGGAACCACTGGAACTGTCCTTGTGTGTTTCTGTTCCAGCTGCTAACAAAAATTGAAAAGTCCTCTTTCCTGCGGAAAAAGGATTGAAGCCTCTGGCTTCAGTTTAATAGTTTATAGCTCCCTGAGGTGTTCAGTTACTCACTTCACTCCTTTGTAAATTTAGACCTTGAAATAAAAGGAGGTATTTATATATGAGTGGTATGTTTTTAGCATAGCAAGGGCTACCGTAGGAAGAACATTTATGACTCTATGGTTTCAACCCCTTCCTCAAGGGAGAGATTTTTCAGGAAAAATAATTCATTGTTTGAGTGCAGGTTAATGGCATTGTTAATTTATAGAAAGGAATCATCGATAGTTTAAGAACTTTATACTTACTCTGGTCAATCAGTAACAGGTAAACCACATTATGAGGGGGAACTGCATAAGTGATTAATTCCAAATCTCACCTAAACTTCTAAGTAGCACATGGAAAATTACAAAGTATCTGCACTGTAGTAAGGATGTAGCATCCTATCTACTGTGGAAAGATTTAGGAAAATACACAAGGATATCGGAGCAGGTTCTGCAGGAAGAAAGAATTTTAAACACTACAAAATAAACTTTGAGAAAAATAATATATATATATATACATTTAACTGTATTATATTTTCAAGTGGCTACTGTTATGTAAGGAGCTCTGTTTAAACATGAGCATCTCAACCTAAGAACAATGAATTTATACCATCATTTTGAAAACACGCAAGAGGAAGACTGGTTGCTCAAATACCTTCCAAATAACCCTTTGAATTCCAGCTTTACCCTCTGGCAGAGGAATTGCTTTTTATCAGAAAACTTAAAAGAAAAGTTATCAAAGAATATGAGCTGCAGTCAATAGGAAGCTCTTAAAGCTTAAGGTTGAAAAATCCTTCTCAGAGTGGAATATTTTTCTTTAACTAATCGTAATGGTTAGAGGAATAAAATTCTGGGGAAAAAAAAAAAGAAAAAAAAAAAAGGCATCTCAGAATATAGCATAGGATCTTAACTTTGGTTAGTATCTGAAAGACAAAATTGGATTTTAGAATTTGTAGAAAAAAATAGATTTTTATAGAGAATATGTTTGTAGGGTGATATTTTTCACAATAGAGTACACAGAGCACTAGATGGGGACTGAACCCTGGTTCTGCCCTACCCCAATTTAAGGACTCACAGAATGATTTTTCTCATGACCCTCACTTCCTCCCTCTATAGCATATAGATTTCAAACATATAAATATATATATATATAAAGTACTTTGTGGTGGACCATGAGAAAACGACACTGAAGTACATGTTGTTGCTACGATTATTTTTAAAACCATCTGTCACTTGAAAGAATAGGAGACAACTTGTCATGCTCGAGCCACACAGCTGCCTTTCAAAGCTCTACTGACCTAAGGCTACAAAGATTAATAAGTAATACCACAATTATGAATGGTGGTTAAACAGCAATCCAGACTCCAACGCCAAAATAGACAGTTCTATTTCATGTACATAAGCTTGCCCCAGTTTAAACAAACTAGCTTCAAAGGTCTACAAGACCAGACCTGAACTCTGTCACCTTTGCAGGCCACTTTATTTGAGAACACTGTCCTTGATGTGTTGAAGTTCACTGAGCTACATCCACACTGTTTGTGTTTAAACATTGAATCTGATTCTGTGGAAAAAAATATATATATATAATAAAATATTCTTTTTCTGGAATCTTACACCCTGTGCCAGAAGCTTACAACTGACAGCCCTACTGACACCATCTGAAACATCAGCCTATAAAAAGACATAGCATAGCATTTCCTAGTGGTGTTTTCCCTTCTGTTTATCTTACCATAGCAATCAGAAGACAATCAAGGGCCTTACATGCTGTGAGGTTTTCATCTGCCAAGCTTGGTTTTATCATATTATTTCACTGAAGAGAGTCCCAACTGGCTGAAATGTTTTATGCCAACACACATCATCTTTTTTTTTTTTTTTAACTAGAAGAGTTTCGTCTCTTCACTGTAGTCTGCTAGACATCACTGCAAAAAGTCTATGCTGAAGCAGCAATATATATAAAACAAACAAACTAAAAAACACACACAAAAAAAAAACCAACCAAACAACAAAAAAACCCCACACATTAAAGTCATGAGTCATGACCACTACGAAACCGTAAAGTTAAATTGCAGCAGGGGCTACTCGTGGAAGCTTTACTTGTGGAAGATGTGGTGAATGAACTTAGGTTCATTCCCAAGCCTTCCTGGTACGCTTCTGAAACTACTCATTACAGCAGTCTCAGGTCACTTTGAAGCTGCAAGATATGCACTAGAGTAGGGATTGACAGTGGCAGCAGAAGGACTGGTCACACATGACAAGAAAAGGAGAAGAGAGCAAAAGAACACAGTTTGGTGGCCAAGCACTGCTGTCATCGGTGCCCCCACCCTTTGGACTCCACCGTGCTGAGCAACAGCAGCCGTCTGGAAGGCACAAGCGTTGATGTCTTGCTTCATTACTGTTTAGCCCTCCACAACTCTGCAGAGAAAGGTTGCTGAATGTTTTTAGATCTTTGTTTTGCTATCATGAGACGAGGAAGTACCTTAACAAAGCACAGTGTACGTGACCTTTTGGTACATGATCTAAGCACAGCAGGTAAAGATCTGTGATCTTTCCAGATGGATATTTTCTATGTAGTTTTCCAACTCTAGATTTTCAGTGGGTGGTCTGGATCAATAAAACAAAATGTGTCAGTTCCACCCATTGGAAACTTTGACTGAAAATTAAGTTCTGATCATATATATATATATATAATAAAAATAATTATTATTATTGCAAAACATCACCTGCCAATGAGAAAATGCTTAACTTTAAGTCTTCTGAAGAGCCCTGCAGTGTGCTGCTGTGAAACATCTTCTGGAGAAAATTAAGCTAGGCTGATGTTTTCCTGCAACATGGTGATTCGAGGGGACGCACAGAGCTTGTGTCACGTTTCTGATTGTGCCCTAATGGCTGTTTACCCACACGAATCTGGTTGAGCTGCCGGATTCTCATCAAACCACAACTCAAGGAGAGGTACAAAGAAGTGAGCAGGTGCTTCCCTGGGGTATTGTATTTCTGATTGAGGGTCCAGGAGCAAAATTCAGGGTGTCAAAGCAGAACTGTTTTATTGTCCAGTTATGCCCTCTATTACGAAGCCAAAGATGCTAACTGCTGTCTCCCAGGGCTCTGCACCTTTCAGTAATTCCTCTCTTTCTCCAGCAGGTTCACTCAGGAGCACATTTTCTTCTAAGAGCACATATACTGTATCCTCATCTGACTTTAAATCTCTATCATTTCACTGCTGTAAATCTCAGTTTCACTGCTTATAGTCCTTTGGATTCTCTATAGGCATACCAACCCCAAATAAATGTATAATACAAGCAAGCTCTTCTCTAATACAGCTTACTCATAGTAAAATCTTTAGGCTAAGAGAAGTACTGTTGTTTCCCATTTCCAATACTGTGAACAAGGAAAGGAAAGGAAGGGAAAGGAAAGGAAAGGAAAGGAAAGGAAAGGAAAGGAAAGGAAAGGAAAATGACAAATAATGCTTACATAGAGACAAGGAAAAATATCATCATGGGCATACAATGTACTTTGCCATCAAACATGATATTCCCAGCTGTTTGGTAAACCATTATTATTCTATTCTGTTTCTGTTTCCCTGGAAACACAATAGGAATGAACACAGAGTAGACCTCAACGTGAACTCTGGAAAGATACAAAGGTGACTTGTCCATGCATTCAACACGTGATTAGTGAATGTTTGGGTCTGCAGATGCTGGCACATACCTGAAAAAGGTTAATAAAACCAATACACAACTTCCAACCCCTCTGTGAACGATTACCTAAGATGCTCTTTTTAATAATTTTCATTTGTCCTTTTGAGAACTGGACTATTCCTGGCTACAAAAGTTACCCCATGCACAATTCTTATCTCTCTTTGGAGTGCTGGCAATGAAATATGGCAAAACAGTCAGCCTCTACAGTGGCTGTTTGTTTGACCTGCTCTAAGATTAGATAACTTATTTCCTAAGGAGCTAAAGCCTTACTGCTGTGCTAAAAGACAGTGTCCTGATGGCACTTTGTCTGTCTGTGAACAGCCCCAGTGAACGGCGTACAGTAACAAGTATATATAACTCTCTCAAAAGCACTTAACTAGAATGTGAGAGAACATATTTAGTACAGATGGCAGCCTCAAGACATCTGGGTTTTGTGTGCAGTTCCTTTCCTCTATCTGCCTAAACATGGGCAAAATCTCTCTCGTTCTTTCTACTTAATCATTAAATATAAGATTCTGGACTCAGTGCCATTAAGGTTCATCGAAAACACCAGTGTTAGCACTGAAAGAATAACAAGATCAGAGGTAGTAGATAAGAAAATAACACTATGTTAGAAAGGCTGGATAGACTGAGCTCTTGCATTACGTTGGATAGTTGAAATCAGGTTCAAAAAATACAAAACCATAAGCATCACAGCAATGTATCACCTTCTTTGTAGTAAAGAAGTACACCTTCCCAGAAAGATCAGGATTTTCTCATTAGTGAGAAACAAGCTGAAATACACTGCTGTTAACAGCGGAGTACTTCTGTCCACCACAGTTGGCAACATTATGACACCTAATCCTTAGCAGTGGACTTCGTTTACGATTCCTGATTGGAGAAACAGAGTATTAAAGATAATCACCCCGCCTGCTGTAAAATTCCACATGTAAGGATTTTCCATCAGTAAGATATTTAATCAAAACCTCTTACTTGCTGAAACCAGCGCTTAAGCTATAGCTGCCAAGAAAAAAAAAGGTAATAATAATAAATAAATCTATTCAAAGACAAATGAATCCCTGCTGTGGAATATTGAATAACCTGGTAGTTAGGATGCTCATCTAGGACACGGTGGACAAAGGTAAAAATTCCTTGCTCTGTCATCTGGGACTGTGTCATCTGAGGTGAATATAGCACTAAGGAGCTACAAAAGTCTTTATGTGGGTAGGAATAACTTAACCTCAAAGATAAAGAGAGGCTCAGGCTGTAAAATTTTACGATGGTCATTGAAAAAACAAATTTTCCCCCAAAAAATTCTTAACCCAAGTATAATCTATGTTATCATATGGCAGAAAGGCAGGACAATGGGAACATTGAAATGACTGAGTAACAATTTTTTGTGTGATTGAGTAACTTTTTACTTTAAATAACTCTAAGCTCGTTGCCTTAGATAACTAAATAACTCTTTGCTTTAAACCGAAGCTTTTCATATGATTCAGCTCTTTTGCAGTGTTTTATATGACATTTTAAAAACACAACTGCCACTGTGAAATTACGGTTGTTTCAGTCCATGAGTATAATTCTGCAGCCACCTAGGGTCACATTTTCTTTCTGTTATTCCCAGTTCCCATTGAGTTCAGTAGCAAAATTGGCATGACTAATGCCTTACCAGCATGAGCCTAAAGAGCTCAGACTGACCTTCATTGCCTTATTTATTTGAAATACGTAGTATGCAAATGTATTTTTCTATTCCTACTTTTACTAATGTAATATGGAGGGATTAGCTCAAATGAAATGCATGGGACTGTACACAAGCTGCATAATACAAAGAGGAGAGAAGTTGCAACAAACTAGCCGGTCGTTTCTTATACAAAATCCAGCCTTGAAACGGTGAGACATCTGCTGCAGGGTAACATGTCCATCGCAGAAGCTCCTCATTTCAAACAGATTCCAGCAATTCATCTGGGACTATAAAAATGTAGAAATTAATTGTGATGCTTTTTAAAGAGCATCAAGTGTAGCAGCCTGGAAAGCTACTTTCTGTCAACCAAATGCATCGCACATCCAGGGCTGCTCGCTTCTTTTCGCTGTTTTGTCCACAGAGCACTTCAGAAAGGTGATTTCATCAGACAGAGTATGCAAAGGCACACCTTGGAACGCTCATCAGGGAACACCAAGGTTCATCTTGACTTCACAGCTGGTAAATTGCATTTCACCGACTGGAAAGGCTTCATGTGAGCTTTCTGGTTGCTGTGGGAGACTGCAGAGAACTCTTTTGTGTTAACAAATGTTCTAAGCCTGAACATCATCATCACCTATTTCTGTTACCTGAATGACAGTAAGTAGACAAACCATGCTAGGTCACCTTTTGAAGCATTCCTGCAATAGATTAATGGATTCATCTTCGTATTGGTCCTTCAATATATATAAGGCTGGAGCGGAATTACTTGGAACACCAAACTCGATTCTGCCAACAGCTATTGATTTGCATAAATAAGCAACATATTTTCTGATATTTCCTTTATTTATTTATATATTTTTAAAAAGTGCATTCATTTCTACAAAGTCTGTTTTGAGAAAATCTAAACTTTGCAGGAAAATTATGGGCACCATTCAGTTTCAATATTTAAATTAATTAAAATACTTTAAAGTAGCATTCACATACGAGGACAGGTTTTCTTAAGGATTTAAGTCATCTAACTAATTTGTGTAAATGGATCTCTGTCTCCTCTTGTTAACAAAACTGGGGGTAGCGTGCAAATAGATGAGCTCACCTATTTGTTCAATTAAGTACAGTTTTTAGGAAGCAAACGTAGGTACCATTTTTGACAAGTTCTTGCTTTTCTTGTATCAACAAAAAAAGATGCTGCGCTTTTTGTGGATTTCTACTGTTTTCAGAAATAAAACCCAAACAGAAGCATACTCTTGCTTCAGTCTTGAGCAAGGGTAATTAATGCAGCAAGAAATGATGAAAACACCTTGTTTATTTCACTTTCAAGTACGATTAGTTCTTAAGTTTTTCTCGAGAACACTCGATAAATCTAATCAGCTTGTTGCTGTGAAATGTCAGGAAAAAGGAATGTGTGCCCTCTGTTGAGCAAGCAGTGCATAATAGTCCTACGCAGATTCTTCTTCACTCTGGAAGGGAAAAGCTACCGTAAAGCTTGCCTGTTAACTAGACAGACGTCCAGAAGACAGGCTGCTTGTACACACAGTGCAGGGCAAGGAGAATTTCAGAGTGGCAGTAGAGAGAAACGTGCCCTGTATCCAGATAACCATGCTCAAGCACAGTGCCAGGAGCAGGCACTCAGGACACCACACCACAGTGCCTGCGGCAGAAATGATTTCATATAGGAGGTTATTCAGGGATGGAAACAGACTCTTCTGAAGCAGCTGTATCAAAATAATAATAATAATAAAATTGGAGAGTCTCTACATGATTGCCAGGCTCAGAGCAGAAGAAAACTAAATGAATTCTGTCAAATCAAAGGCTTGAAGTGCAATAGATTTAGGAACTAATCTGGTTATCAGAAGCAGAAACTTTAGGAGGGAATCTTTAAAGAACTTTTTGAATACTTTAGGATGACATTTCAAAGTTGTTTTTTTGGTTTTCTTTCTGTTTTTCTTTTTTAATAACACTGGTCTCTTCAGTAACATTTGCAAGTTCTCTCTTCCTGCCAAAAGCAAAACAAACAACAACAATAAAACCACCTGTCCTACACTGCAGGTGTATGAAAGTCTGCCTGGTCTTCCTCACAGGCTAGATTCCACTGGTGTCAAACCAGGACCACCACAAAATGCTTGCCTCTGATACACAGTATATCCATCACCTGCTCAGCACATGGGTCTTGGGGAGGTTTACGTTGGAAGTTAGGAAAAAAAAATATTCACTGAAAGGATTGTGAAGTGTTGGGAGAGGTTGCCCAGGGAAGTGGCTGTGTCACCATCCCCAGAGGTCTTCAGAAAATGTGTAGGTGTGGAGCTTAGGCATATGGGTTAATGATGGAGTTGGCAGTGCTGTGTTAAAGGTTGGACCAGACGATTTTGGAGGTCTTTTCCAACCTGAACGATTCTGTGATCCCGTGATCCTAAGTAGATCGGTGGTACAGCAAAAGGGCTGATAGACAAAACAAGGTACAAGAAAGTGGTGGGGAAATTTGAAAAGATCCCCTCAGTGGAGTCAGAGCATGAAATCTGTGCCAAAGGGCTGCTATTTGGGACAGGCAGCTACGGAGGTGAAGTTAAGGAAATGCACTGAACCCAACCGTGGATGAGGTCAGAAGGCAGAGGGCATGCAATCTCTGATCTGCGCTTAGACAATGGTAAGCCAGTCTGGAAAATAGTGTTTGATAACTTCAAAAGTTCAGTCAGAGCAGCCTAAAGTCGGCATCCCTGCCAATGGGAGCTGGACAGACAGAAATGTTTGGCTATCCACAGCATGCCTCTACAGGCAGGTTTTATGCTGTTTGCTTATACCTACTCATTTCAACAAAAAGCTATTTCTTTTAAGGTTATTCTTTATTTCAGAAGCATATTATTGCTAGTTTAATACTGCTTTAGCACCTTACATAAACTTCCTTTGAAATATTTTGGGAGGGAAGGGAAGGGAAGGGAAGAGAAGGGAAGGGAAGGGAAGGGAAGGGAAGGGAAGGGAAGGGAAGGGAAGGGAAGGCAAGGCAAGGCAAGGCAAGGGAAGGCAAGGCAAGGCAAGGGAAGGCAAGGGAAGGCAAGGCAAGGCAAGGGACAACAAGAAATGGTTGCAGGGGACAGAGGCACCTATCTGCAGGCCTGACCTCCTGTCTACAGAGGTTTGTTGCCTGCCAAGAGCTCAAATATGAGATGTCACTGAAAGACAACCAAAGCTTGTCCACAAGTTGTCTATTACCCTCTGCTGCTCTTCTATGTGGGCAGTAATGATACCAAGGTCAAACTGTTTGGAAGAGAAAGTCAAGCCTCCTACAGACAGCTGGAAGTAGCCTCTCAGTCACAAGCCCTGGTTCTCGTGGGGGACTTCAACCACCCTGTTGTGTGCTGAGAAGACCACGCAGCTAGGCACAACAGTCCAGGAGACTCCTGCCATGCGCTGATGACAACTTTTTGACATAGGTGGTGGAGGAGCCGCAAGGAGCGGTGTGCTGCTGGACCTTACACTAACAAAGAAGGGCTGGTTGGAGACTTAGAATAAGGAAGTACACAGACTGTGGAAAAAGCAACAGGCCACTTGGGAGGAATATAAGGACACTGTCAGAGTATGCAGGGATGTGACAAGGAAGGCCAAGGCCCATTTGAAATTAGATCTGGAAAGGGATGTCAAGGACAACAACAAAAGGCTTCTTGTTATATCAGTCGCAAAAGGAAGAGTGGGGAAAATGTGGGCCCACTGCTGAATGGGTTGGGTGCCCAGGTGATGAAGGATATAGAGAAGGCAGAGTTACTGAATGCCTTCTTTGCACTGTCTTCACTGCTAACACCAGCACTCGGGAGTCACAGACCCTGGAAACAAGACAGAAAGTCTCAGGACGGGAGGACTTTCACTTGGTTGAGAAGGATCAAGTTAGTGATTGTTTGGGCTAGCTTTACACTCAGAAATCCACGTGCTCCAATGGGATGCACCCATGAGTGCTGGGAGAGCTGTCAGATGTTACTGCTAGGCCATGCTCCATCATCTCTGAAAGGTCACAGAGAACAGGAGAGGTACCTAAGGAGTGGAATGAAGCCAATGTCACTCCATTCTTCAGAAAGGGCAGGAAGGAGGACCCGGGAAACTTCAGGCCAGTCAGCCTCACCTCCATGCCTGGAAAGGTGATGGAATCACTCATCCTGGAGGTCATCTCCAAGCATGCGGAAGATAAGAAGGTGATCAGGAGTTGTCAGCATGGATTCGCCAAGGGGAAATCATGCTTCACGAATCTGATAGCATTCTGTGATGGGATGACTGGCTGGGCGGATGAGGGGAGAGCGGTGGATGTTGTCTACCTTGACTGCAGCAAGGCTTCCCCCACTGTCTCCCATAACATCCTCATAGACAAGCTCAGGAAGTGTGGGTTGGATGAGTGGACAGTGAGGTGGACTGAGAACTGGATGGATGGCAGAGCTCAGAAGGTTGTGCTCAGCAATGCAGAGGTGAAGGCCTGTAGCTAGCAGTAACCCCCAGGGTCAGTACTGGGTCCAGGTTTGTTCACCTTACCCAGCAGTGACCTGGATGAAGGAACAGAGTGCACCCTCAGCAAGTTTTCAGATGACACAAAGCTGGGAGGAGTGGCTGATACACCAGGGGGCTGTGCTGCCATTCAGAGGGGCCTGGACAGGCTGGAGGGTTGGGCTGAAAGGAACCTCACAAAGTTCAACAAGGGCGAGTGCGGGTTCCTGCACCTAGGGAGGAATAACTCCAAGCACCAGTACAGGCTCGGGGCTGGCCTGCTGGAGAGCAGGTCTGCAGAGAGGGACCTGGGAGTCCTGGGGGACAGCAAGCAGGCTGACCATGAGCCAGCAAGGTGCCCTTGTGGCCAAGAAGGCCAAGGGGATGCTGGGCTGTATTCAGAAGTGTTGCCAGCAGATCAAGGGAAGTACCTGAAAGGAGGCTGTAGCGAGGTGGCGGTTGGTCTATTCTCCCATGTGCCTGGTGACAGGACGAGGGGGAATGGGCTAAAGTTGCGCCAGGGGAGGTTTAGGTTGGATATTAGGAAGAACTTCTTTACTGAACGGGTTGTTAGTCACTGGAATAGGCTGCCCAGGGAAGTGGTTGAGTCACCATCCCTGGAGGTCTTGAAAAGACGTTTAGATGCAGAGCTTAGGGATATGGTTTAGTGGAGGACTTGTTAGCGTTAGGTCAGAGGTTGGAATCGGTGATCTTGGAGGTCTCTTCCCACCTAGACTATTCTGTGATTCTGTGAGGTGATCCTCCCCCTCTGCTCAGCCCTGATGAGGCCTCACCTGGAGTATTGTGTCCAGTTCTGGGCTCCCCAGTACAAGAGGGACATGGAGCTACTGGAGAACCTGTCATACGAGGAGAGGTTGAGAGAACTGGTACTGTTTAGCCTGGAAAAGAGAAGGCCAAGAGGGGATCTTATCAAGAGGATAGGGCCAAACTCTTTTCAGTGGTGCCCAGAGACAGGATAAGAGGCAACGGGCCCAAACTGAAGCACAGGTAGTTCCATCTGAACATGAGGAAAAACTTTACTGTGAGGGTGACAGAGTACTGGCACAGGCTGCCCACGGAGGCTGTGGAGTCTCCTTCTCTGGAGATAATCACAACCCGCCTGGATGTGAACACACGCAACGTGCTGTAGGTGACCCTGCTGAGCAGGGGGTTGGACCAGATGATCTCCAGAGGTCCCTGCCAGCCTCAGCCACTCTGTGACCAGGTAACTTTTCTCTCCTACATTCCTCTGTTCACATAAGCCGCTCTGACTTCTGCCTCATCTCAGATAGGAAAATGGGAAAATGAGCTGCCAATACTGCAGTGAGTCAACAGGACCCAATTAGCATGTCTGTAAGCTTTCTGTCAGCTACCAGCTGGGAAAGTCAGGAAAAGAAGGTCGCTGCAATCATGCTTACTCGCGTATTCTTTTTCTTATTATTTAACTGTTTTTAACTGGTAGGAAAAGAAAGCAAATTTACTTCAAATTTCCATAACTGTACTAGGGGTAATGAGTGAGAGAGACTGTCTTTGCCTGTAACTACCCACTCCGTCTCACTCTGATACTAAATAACCAGCTTAAAGGGTTTGGGTGTTTTATTATTATTGTTTTTGTTTTGCTTGTGTGTTTGTTTTAAAGTGTAAGCAACACTCAATTTTTAATAACAAAAAATTGAAACGCTAGCAAAAGTGTTCAAGATACGTTTTGGACTTTAATCTCCATTTTTTTTTTCTCTGTCAATTTAAGAAGTAATATTTATTAGATGACAAACTGCTTAATAGTCCCTGCTCTGAGTAAGGGTTTTTTCTTAGATGACCTTGAGACACCCCTTCCAAGGTAAACTACTTTCTGATTCTATGACCAAATCCCAATACCAATAGTCTTAATTATGATACTTCCACAACAGTGAAGAAAAGACAAAAAAAGTCTGTTTACTCATCTGCCTTTCATGTAGGAACCTAGAACTAAAGGGGAGGAAATGAAAGAAGGCATCACTCATAGAGGAGAAAATGAGAGACGTTTAACAAAAGGAGAAAAAGGATATACAGAGGACTGCATATGTTGCATAATGTTGCTCTTGAAAACTAAGGCATGAAGTTTAGTCTCTGTGAGACCCAAAGGAGCAACTCGAAGTCCATTTATGTGACCTAACTGGCACGATATACAAGCAACATTAATTTTGCTGGACTAATTCGAGTAAAATGATTCAAGATCATGTGAATGATCTGCCGGAAACAAGTAAAATATCAGTGAATGCAGAAAGGATTTGGGATACAATCTAATGTACTTTAGAATGCTTTGAAGAGGAAAACACTTGAACATGGCCTGGATATGCATGGTAAGTAGATGGAATATTTCACAGCAAATCCCAGGTTACACAACTAACATACAAAAGCTGACAAATATGTTACCAAAAAAGATTGTAAAAAAAAAACTCAAAAAAAAATCTTGAAAAATAAGATATTTTTTTTTGAGCTGAGACAATGCCAAGTAATTCAAGAAATTATTTGGTACTAAATCATGAAAACAAATTGGTTTGTGTAAGCTTGTAGTTTTCCACACTCAAAAACCCTCATGACACCTACACTGAAATGATATTGTGAATCTTACTGCAATCCTGTGAATTTTTGTCTTAAATTAAAATTTCACTCAACACCACTAGTTAGGCAATGCCATATCATACCAGCTGCAGTACATACAGTTTTAAGGAACCCCTTGTTTGTTCATGGTGTATCTAAAGAGACTGGCAACCAACTGCTGACTGTGCACTCTGACTTGGTTTTATAACCAAGTTACAAAACACAATAATTTGGCAAGTGGTGTAGTAAATCACAGCAAAGTGATATTTATTAGACAGTCTTTGTGAAGAGTTCATTTTGATAATGTACAGTCTGAGATACCTCAAACTTCTGCTAATATGGTAGTGTTTTTTTGAATATTGTCCCATGTATATTAAAGGGTGTTTCAGAACACAAATTAAATCATCCCCCACACATCTGCTGAAGGAAGACGCATCCTACAGAAAATGCTGAGAGAGAATAGCTGGCACAGAAAGGCGATAAATTTGCAAAACCCACATGTCAAGAGTCTTCCAGTGTCTCAGATATTAATGATAAAGACAATCCCATTCAAAGAGAAAAACAAACTGAAGGGTTGATCATTGATACCCAGGCAGTATTAAGAATTTAAGTAATTCAAGGCATGTACAGAACTGACAGTGGAACCTTCAAATGGTGTTTCAGATGCATAAGGAATACTTTGGACAATGCACACGAACCTACCAATGGTAGGTTCATAAGTAGTAATACTGCCATTAAGGAAGGGGTCATTTCTGAATCACCAAATGCAATAAAAAGATACCTATCTATCAAGAAAAGATCTCTTATGCTACATCATTCTTTCTTTTACAGAGAGAATTCTTGACACATTGATTTCCCTCTTCAGACTGATCAACTATTTGTTCGTATATTCTTCAAGTGGTGTTATTTTCAGGGTCATCACCATAAAAGACCAGTAAAATTACTCCTGTTCATATTAATTCAGATGAGAAGAAAACACCGTCCCTGAGACAATGTTTTGTGGTGTTTTTTTTGCTTGTTTGTTTTTCTTATTTTCTCCACAGGATTTCATTTTCCAATAACTTAATTTTCTTTGAAACAAAGCACATCTGTAGCAGAGAAAATTAAATAACTATTCTCTTTCATATTTTTTTCTTTCATCGCACAAGATAACAATGTTATCTTACTCTTATCTTTGGATATTTGTATCTGCTCACCATCATTTTTTTATTAAAATGCAAGTCAAGAAAAAATCAAATAAACAACATAGCATGATCATTAACAGCGTTTAAAAAAGCTATTTGATTTCCTAAAAAGATTCTATTAAACAGCCACATTTCATACAAAATTGAATGATCTGCATATTTAGGACTTTTTGTTCTATCAAATTGTTGCTGTTTTAGGTTACAATCTGGGGTAGTGTAAAGATGATCCAGGACTTTCTCTGTAGCTGAGAACATGAAACCTTGACATTAGCTTCTCAGAACATTCTTTTTATACTGCTTAATGTTCCCTAGAGCTGCTTATTTAATCACTGATGTGAAATGCATGAATGTAGGTTTTTCTGTGTATGAAACATTTTTTTCAGGTTTGCTGTTATTTGGGGAAGGCAGTGGAGGAGGTTTGGCTGTATCTGATTTATGGCTAAAGGGTAGACTTCATTAATTTGCACAGGAAACTAGAAGCCCCACTGCAAATTAACTGAGATTGTCAATTTAATAGTGAAAGAAAAAGCAAGTATATGTGGAAACCAAAAAGCTGCAGAATAGCAAGGTACCTCAACAGGTTCTATATATAAGGAACTTACAGTGTAAATTGTATCATTAATAATATTCTCTAAATAATATAAGTTATAGCATTTCATTCAGACTATTACCAGACATTCCAAAAACTATGCTTGTTTACCCTCTTTAAATATCCATCAGCATGTGAAAAGGGAGTCTTAAATGCAAATAATGTTTCGTGCTGTGGAGGAAGGATAGAAGGAACCTGCTGGTCTGAGGTGCAGGAGTTAAATTCCCAGTAGCACCATAAATGCGTGATTTATGCTCCTGTGTGAGCAGATAATGCTACTTTAAAAACCTAAAAACCAGATTGTAACCCTAAAGTGTAGCTGCCTGGCTCTTGCACTGTGTCTCTGCTTTGAAGTGAGAGTCTGATGTCCCCACACATTTCAAAGGGGCCACCTCCATACTGCAGGACGCAGGAATGCTTCCAGACTGGACACGCTCAGATTTGCCTTCACTCCCCTGTCCTAGAGCTGTGGAGGACATTGTTTCAACCACTTCTCCCACATTTCTTTGTCTCTCTGAAAATGTAGCTCACAAACACAGGCTGGAAGGGGTCTCTGTCCAGATAAGCTGCAGACAGGTCTCCAAAGTGGACAAGGAAGAGACAAGATAATAAGGACGGATATGCTGCTGTGTGTACATGGGCATGCTCAAGTGCATCTCAGCACTGCCACAGGCTCCCAGGAATGTATTTCATAGCAGCCAGCATGGCCTGCACAGGGCATGAGTTCCCAACAACAGAGAACACAGAAGAGAGAAAGCATCAGACAAAGCTTGTCCCTTCTCAGAAGCTAGTCTTGCAATTCTGAGTTGCGGGGAGGTGTCTGTATCTGATCAGGGTTCACAGACAGAAGATTTTTTCCAAACTTTTCCAGAAGACTTATCTTTCTCTTTCTAAAAACACACATGGTTGAGATGGTAGTGATGCCCTTCTTTTACACAATAGGGCAGTGGTTATAAGATCCAGCTAAGAAGTGGAGAGACTTGGTGTCCATTGCCCACCTCAACCACTGGTGTGGGGAGGTAGACTGTGTCTCTAAACTCAAATAACTCTTTAGCGCAAGGTTCTTGTGCTGACTTTTGAGCAGAAATCAGAACCAGGATCTCCCCTCTTCTAAGTAGGTGCCCCAATCATCTAGCCACAGAGTCAAGCTCCCTCTTGCTCCCTCTCTTTGACATCAGGAATTCTGTAACTTTTTTTTGTGCTGGCACAGCATCAAAAGGTGAAGCGGAGGGAGCCTCCCACCCAGACTAGCCTATAGCCTGGTAGTCAGGTCCCAAGATGAAATGAACCATCTTTATTCAGGCTGGGAACAGGGCATGCTGAAACATTTCACATTAGGGTGTGTGGTTTATGTGGGACTGTATCTCCATATTAAAGCTTCGCTCTTAGGAAACTGACTGTATCTGACTGTCAACAACACACAAATTCTTATCTGAGCAAAGGCTCTAAAGGAGAGAATTTTTAAAAGCAGCACTGTAAATGTATTGTGCACAACTTTTCGGCTGTGACAAGGTAATACAAGATTAATTCACCTGGGACCAGAAATGATTTTATACGCAGGGGTTAGTACACACTTCTTCATTGCATACATTACCTATCAACAGGTAAAATACCTAGGGCTAAAGGGAACAATGAAAACCCTTCTCAGTCTTCCATGGTCACTAGGTATTGTTTCACAAGGCTGTAACCCCAACAGATTAAAAAAATAAGTAATAAAAAAAAAAAAAAAAGAAAAAAAAAGAAAAGTGTTCACTGATAGGCAAACGAGGAAGAGGAAAGAGAAATCTAACTGGCATTAGCTGCAAAATTAGTATCTTTGGTGCTGTCCTTTCCTCATAGTTATTGCTTGTTTTAATAAAAGTCAAGGAATGCAGCAAGGTTGACAGAGTTCTAAAATACCTGTACTCGGTATGGAAAGAGAGATAAGCTGAGAACTGGCACATTTTGTCTAAGGCAAACATGGCCGAAACATTATCTCATGAGGCAACAGTTTGAATAAATAGGAGCTGGTATGCTAAATCCTAGTGATGCTGGCTGATGAATACTGCTTGAGGTTTAAGGTGTGGCAGCTGTTCTTTACAGACTCATTGGCACACACACACACTGAGCCTTATTACCTCTCATTTACTTAGGCTGGCACACCTTGTTTTTTTTTTTTTCTTTTTTTATCTTATTTTTTTGTTGTTGTATTATTTTTAAAGAAAGAAGAACTGAATCATAAGAAGACAAGATGGGAGATGTCAAGTCTGAGACACAGATGTTTGAAGTTTATGAGAAAAGAAACCAAAGAGTCATAATACGATCACTGCATCTCTGCAGCACATGCTGAATGAAAAACTCAATGGAAGAAATAAAAAGTTTGAGAAGGGAAAGAACGATCAGACCATAAAAATATAAATATATTTGTACATTTCTCTTTAAACCAGATCCCCAGCACAAATGACACATGGAGAGCTAAACATGTTTTATATCCCTCATCCCTTTATAAGCCTTTTGGTATGTTAACACAGTATGTTACTTTGCGGCACAAACTTTCTTTCTAGGTTTACCTGCTTCTGATTTTTCTCTAAGATATTTGCTATCTTATCCATCCTGGACATCTCAGCTGAAGAACCCCTCCCAGTCTCCTCATATATGAGTAACAATCCATACACAAAGAATGAGTCAGAAAAATGCACTTAAAATTCTTGGGCAGAATTAACAGCTGATAGTGCACTAAGTGTCAAGTAAGCACCCAAGGAATTGCTGAGATTCTTTGACCTCTGTAGGTAATGAACAATTATTAACAAGTCAGGCTTTTATGTAGAAGTCATTAAACAAATCACTTTTGAGCTGAAAAAGAGAAAGAAAAAAAAATCACATTCCAAATTAGTGTGAAACTAAAGACCATTTGATGTGCTTTCAGAGTGTAAATGAAAGAAAAAGCATGAGAAACCCTCAACAGAAGAGCCAGCAGCCCAGGAGGTCCAACTACCTGCTGTGCCATTCCCCGTTATCACAGAAGGACACCTCAACCAACAGGTCTCTGCTGTACTGCATAGGGTTCATATTAGTCTTTCTAGATGCAGCTTTCCATTTCTGAACAATGTTCAACAGAGCCAGTTCCATCCACTGTCTTTTCTCTTTTTCTGTAATTTTGGTCAGAAATATATGCAAGCTTTTTGATCCAAAATAAAAAGTGAGATATATCTACATAAAATTTCTCACCAGCTCTAATTTTAGTAAAGATGTATATGAAGAGACTAAGAAAAAAATAGATCTTTTTTCCCTTCAAATATACTCGAATACATGTTGTTAACATAATTGCTAAAGCAACATTTTAAGGCTGTATTTGTAAAGTGATTGTGGAATTATTTGCAAGGTTCAGATGTAGTGTGAGAAATCTGCATATGACACACCATGATCGGTGTTTTTGCTATTCCAGGTTTTGCCAAGTTTCCTAAAACAGAATAAAGATTTATCACTACCATCTACTACTAAATAATCAAAGAATGACTATATATATATATATATATATATTACATATACTAGCCAATATGTTTTCCCAGAGCAAACCATGAGGTTGAAAAATTTCACTGTAAAATCCACAAGAACAACACAACAGAAAGATTAAAGTATTAGTGAAAGTGAAAGAAAAAACACTGGACAGTCAGGTATAACCTACTTTTGAAGCAGCTAAGACAGCAGTAAAATGGCTGAAGTAGACCTTGGAAACAAAAAAAAAAAAAAAAGAAACCCTTTCATTGCTGTTCCTTAAGGCAGAGTTGAGCAAGATTCAGAGAAGAGATTTCCTAAGCCTTAAGCAGAGGAAGACCAAAGGAAGTCAAGGCAAAAGTGAAGAGGTAATAAAAAATTACTGCAGAATTGAAAATTCCAGAGATAGAAATAGTAAAAGGAGCAGCTGGCCTTTACTGATGATTTACAGACTTCTTTTTTTAACAATATATTTGCAGTATATCCAGAAATATATTTCTAAAGCTCATCCAAAGCCCTTCCACCGACAAGGATGTCATTCACCAGATCAGGTTGCTGAAAGGTCCATCCAAACTAACCCTGAATACTCCCAGTGACAGGGCATCCAAATTTTCTCTGGGCAGCCTGTTGCTGTGTCTTACCACCGTGATAGTATATAATTTCCTCCTTATATTCTCTACCTTCTTTCAGTTTAAATGTGACCAGCTGGTCATGCTTCTTTTCATGCAGCCCAGGATACAACTGACTCTGGGCTGAAGGTGCACATTGCCCACTCATAGCTAATTTTTCATCTACTACTCTTCCCCCAAATCCTTCTGTGGAGAGTTGCTCTCAATTGCTGGCTCTGTACTTATATTGTGGATTGCCATGACCCAGGCGCAGCAGCTAGGACTTCACCTTGTAGAACTTCATGAAGTTCACACAGACCCACTTCTCAAGCCTGACAAGGTCCCTGTGGATGGCATCCATTCCCTCTAGTGTATCAACTGCACCACTCAGCCTCGTGTCATCCACAAACTTGTGGAGGGTGCACTCAATTCCTCTATGTCATTACTGAAGATATTAAACAGTAGTGGTCCCAGTACAGACCCCTGAGGGACACCACTCATCACAGATCATCTGGACATTGAGCCCTTGACTGCAACTCCCTGGATGCAGCCATCCAGCCAACTCTGCATCCATCTAATTGTCCATCCATCAAATCCATATTTCTCAAATTTAGGGGCAATAAAGTTGTGGTGGCCAGTATCAAAGAACTTACAGAGGTCTCTGTAGCAGACATTGGCTGTTTTTCCTTCACCCACTGATGCAGTCACTCTATCACAAGTCAGTCGGGCATGATTTGCCCTGGTGAAGCCATGCTGGCTGTCTCTAATCTCCTCTATTTCTGACACAATCTTTGATGTAAATTCCAGGAGGACTGCTTCCATGACCTTAACAGATAGTGAGATGAGGCCAACTGGTCAGTAGTTCCCAGGGTCCTCCTTACAAAGCTTTTTAAAACGGGTGTGATATTGTCTTTTTGTCAGCACTGGAGACTTCTTCCTGAATGCTGTGACTTTTTGAATACGAAGAAGAGTGGCTAAGGAACTACCTCTTCCAGTCTCCTCAGGACCCTGGGATGCCTCATGTCTGGTGGACCTTTGTGTGTTCAGGTTCCTCAGGTGGTCTCAAACCTGATCTCTTGT
Organism: Oxyura jamaicensis; assembly: GCF_011077185.1. Classification (NCBI taxonomy): domain Eukaryota; kingdom Metazoa; phylum Chordata; class Aves; order Anseriformes; family Anatidae; genus Oxyura; species Oxyura jamaicensis. The sequence continues at coordinate 79,465,903 of NC_048926.1, read as the reverse complement.
GATGGAAGGAACTCATTCCCCCATTTCCACCCCTGAGGTTCAGGAAATTGAGAGATGTGGGAAGAGGGATTGCCAGTAAAGACTGAGACAAAGCTGTTGAGTACCACAGCGTTCTCGATGTGCTACACCAGTTCTCCCATCTGTTTTATCAGAGGGGGTGCATTCTCTTTAGACTTTGTTTTCTGGCTAATATACCTGTTGAAGCCATTATTATTCTTCATATTCTTTGTCAAATTCAGCTCCAGCTGTGCTTTAAGCTTTCCTGATCCTATCCCTACACACAGGATGATACCTCTCAGTTATATGAAAATAATGAAAAATATATTAATATAAATGAAAAAGCAATTAAATTTGTATTTGCTGCAGTGCATAAAGTTCACATTTGTTAGAGGTCATGCAACATTGCCTTTCCATTTCTTAGTTTCTCCTTTTCATTTTTGAAATTGCACTTGGGGGGAGGGGGGCTGAAGTGTTCCTAGGCTGTCACAGATTTAAGGTGTATGTGGCCAGCTGACTGCACAGCCACTTGCCCACTCCACCTGCCCCAGCAGGACAGGGGAGAGAACCGGGAGAGCAAAGGTGGGAAAATTCATGCATCAAGATTCGGAAAGAACAGAAAGGAAAAGAGAAAACAGGAAAGTTAAAACAAAACCACAAAACAGAACCACATTGGAACCACTCTCTTATTTGAGCTAGTCAACCATACATAAAAAATCCATAGTCTTTTATACGGTCACAGACTGAACTCTGATCTGTGAGAACACCTTCAGATAAGAACATCAAATAAGGTAAACAAACTTTTTTCTATCTTACTGAATATTGAATTGACAGCTAGTCAGACTTGCTAGAAATGATATTCAGTAGTTCAGAACTGCTGAATTCCTGAGGCTGGCATATTTCACAAGTTTATGGTCTTTCTGGGTGGTAAATAGGTTTGTGTGGTAAGGACATCAGACTTGACACTTCAGAGTGTCCAAATGAGGGCTATGAAGATGATGAAGGGTCTGGAGGACAACACATGTGAGGAGCAGTGAGTTCCCTGGGTTTGTTCAGCCCAGAGCAGAGCAGGCTGAGGGGAGGCCTCATGGCGGCCTGCAGCTCCCTCACAGGGGAGCGGAGGGGCAGGCGCTGAGCTCTGCTCTCTGGGGACAGCGACAGGACCCGAGGGGACGGCATGGAGCTGGGACAGGGGAGGGTCAGGCTGGGGGTTAGGGAAAGGTTCTGCACTGAGACAGTGGTCGGGCACTGGGACAGGCTCCCCATGGTAATGGTCATGACACCGAGCCTGCTGGAGTTCAAGAAGTGTTTGGACAATGCTCTCAGACACCTGGTCTGATTTTGGGTGGTCCTGTGTGAAACCAGGAGTTGGACTCAGTGATCCTTGTGGGCACCTTCCAATTCAGGATACTCTTTGACTGTATACTATTTAGGAGGTGACCAGCATCATATCTGGTTAATCAAAGAACTATCACTTCTCTCTTATCACTTCTCTTAAAAACTTTAACCCCCTCAAGTTTTCCCATGGAAAAATCTGTCAGCAGGAGAACAAATCTGGAAGGAGAAATCATTGAAACGTGGACTGAAATTCAGGGAGGCAGATGACTGATCCAGTCTTCAAGCTGCTACCTCTTAATTTCAAATTTCCCACTCTGATAAGTGTTCAGTTCCCCTCAAACTACCAAACTCCTATCTTACAGATACTGACTGTATCTGCACAGTCAGTACAGATTAAATCTCAGTTTAAACTACATGCAAGACTAATCTTCCCTCATCACAGTTTATTAGGTATTCAAAACATGACTGGACTGTGCACACTGCATTTATCTGCATGATTACAGCAGACTAATGGGACAATTCAAAGGAGTATTCCTGTTTACTATGAAATGAAGTTGGTTTGGTGTCCTGCTGTGATGTTTCATGGCAAAGGAGGAGACTAGCTCACGTTCACCACCATAGAGAATCCATTTGTAATGAAGTTCATAAAAAGGGCTTCCACACTAAGAAATAGCAAGGAGGGTACAGTGCCCAGGGTAGCCATGATCTGAAGAGTTAACAAGGATCGCTGGTTGGACTAAGAGGGCATAACAAAGGTAAGCTTAGCTAAATCAAAGAAATTTATGTTGAGATTAGTGTGGAGAGTAACATGAGTTGCAGGAAGGTGGCAGGAGAAAGGCTTTTATGAAAGGGCTGCAGAATATCAAATTAAAGCACCCAGTACTCAAACACAGCTAAGGGCTAGATGAGAAGTAGTCACAGCTAGTAATGATCAATAAAAGGGTGAAGTGGGCTTAGACAGAGAGACTGCTGAAGACACAAGGAAGGAAAAAAATGAAGCAAATACAGAATTTCATTATAGCAAGGGTGAGATAAAAGGATGGAATGGAGGGATGGAAATTATGAGCTTGAGCATGATATGAGCCATAGTTAAGCAACAACTGATCAATATTTAAGAAAGAATAAAAACATGGAAAATTTCAGTACATACTGTGTAAGGAAACCTACTGATCTCTCTGCTTGTGAATCAATTTTATTTTAAGTTGTCAAAGAAAAGGTAATATTCTGGCCTTTGCACTTTAAATTACTCTAGCAATCCAAAGTAAAATGGTGTAAGCCACAAAAACCTGGAAGGCCTACAAGAGTCTAAGTAACAAGATTAAGCATACCACATATAATTAGCACCTTAAGAGAAGCAGCACATTTCTTCAATGCAATTCCGTCTTGGAACACCTTTGAAACACTTTGAAAACAGTGAGCATTGTGTAATTATAAAGGAAACAGTCCCCTAAACAGGTGAGATTTCACAGAAAAATTGAAGAAAAAACAAGAAGGCATTAGAATGGCATAAGCAGAAGGCTCCCACATGTGCTAATGCTGTTACAAACAATATAATAAAAATATGTATTTAAATATTTATTCTGTCTATAGTCTGTCATTTTTTGTAGCTTCTTTTAACTGTAACTTGCACCAAAGTCTATGTTTTCAGCTTAGTCTTCTACTCTGTTTCTGTCAGTTTAGTCTGGGTTATCCAACTGAGCTATTTATTCTCTGTATTTTGCTCTTCTCTCTATATCTATATCCATTATATATATAAACATATATATGTTTCTATCTATGGTTGTATACATAGAGAGAGAGGCCAGGTTTCGGTCTAGTCAGTTTTCAACATACTTTTAATATATGGAGAGACTTAACGCATTTTTTTTTCACTCACACGATGATCCCTAAGGAATGATATTAATTCAGTGAAGATCCTCAAGACGTCCTTAATATAAGATCCAATGTGAACGACTGTACTCAGATTTTTCCAGTTCTGAAAGACTCCAGGATTATGCTCTTCTATCTTGAGATACTCAAAGAGTAACTTACTCCACTTTCTGTACGTGAAAAAATGGGCTAATACCTCCTCTCTTTGCTACCGACATGAAAGACTTTCTCAAGTATGAGGATATTAAAGTTCCAGCTGTCCAACACAAAGGGATAAAAAGCAGTGACACCAGAGCTGAACTCTTTATTTTCTGTTAACTACAAAGTGTCAAAAATGCACTTCCAACTATGCAACACAGCAGTACCTGGTTGCCTGGTTTCTCATACTGATATTCTGTCTTCTTCTGCCACTGGTCAATTGTGAAACTCAGTACTGTTTAATGGGAAACCCTCATCAAGACATGAAATTGTCCCTTGCTATTGAGGCCCTTAGAAAAAATAAACACCACCTTAACGTTATATAATGATTTCAAAGAGGACAATAGGAACTGATGATGCTTAAATTGTTTCCAATTTCTTATATCACCTGAAAACTATATAACCTCCACTTTCACTAAGAGCCTGAAAGCCCATATTCACTGTCCAAATAAGTTTCCCAGTTCATCGGGACAGTGGGAAATATAACCCTGGATGGATGGAAAAATACAAGATTACAAAACCCCCCACGGTAATCCTTTAATGAAGGTTTTAAACTAACACAGACCCATTAAATAATGTCACATTTAATGAGTACTTAAATAATATCATTAATAATGCAGTAATTGGACCTCTTTACAAAAAGAAAATCTCTTTAACACTGTCATCATTTCCGGCAATACAAGTTACTGAATCGTGTCTTATTCTTAGTTGTTATTATTTTTTAAACATAAATAAGCTAGAAATAATGAGTGAGAGAACTTTTCCGGTAACTGCGGCCCAAGCATTTAATTTTTGTTCTTAAAGAAAAAATCACAAACAAAAGCGCCATTACTGCCCGTGTGCGGTTTTGTCAGGTAGGGATATAAAATTACTATTGTGCTTGTGTTGTCTTGGAACCATCTGCAACTTGGCCAACTTACTCAAGCAGGATTGTATTGCACAGAATTTCACAGCAACTCTCACTCCAAAGGCACAATCTAAAATGACTTTTTGCCACATATTTATTTACATTCTGATATGTCCTAGACTGTATGCTGTTCCACATAGTTTGTTATGAATTAATAACTTTTATTTTAGTGTTTACCATCTGAATTGTTAAACAAAGACATAGTTTTTATGATCCTTACAAATAGGACCATAAATACTTTTAAATCACTTTCAATTACTTGAAACCAAGTAACCATCTAAGCAAAAACATACAGAAAGGCAAAGTGATCCACTGACAAGACTTAATATGGAATCAAGTTGGCATTCAAAACCAACAATAACTGAAAACACAAGGCTGAAATTACTGACAATCCTATTATTCTCAGGGGGGAAAGCTACTCATTCCCAAAGTGGATTAAGAATGATAAAGTGCTACAATGATGGCTTCTATCAACATAAGAAAGTCTGCTAAAGCAAAAGCAAAACAAACCTCAGCACCTTGAGGAAGGTGCAGTCAACTGTGAAAACAGCGGACATAAAAATAAATCAAATAATAAGTAGGTAAGAGATTTTTTTCTTATTTTTAACTGACTTCCAGACTCGCTAAAAGTGAAACGAAAACAGAATGGCATGTTAAAAGTGCGCTTACTCCTTACCCTATGCCATACCTTTGACTCCATGCCTCTTAAAGTTAGGAGGGATATTTTAGCAGCTAAAATAAAAGTAGGGACAACTGCAAGTAATACATTCTCCCAGCATTACCTGGATAACAAGGGTGTTAAACAATGAAACAACAACAAAAAATTGTTCATGGAATTTAGCATAAATTCAACACAGTTCAACAAAGCTGTCTAATATGATCTGGAACAAGCTGTATTATCAGCACTAATGGATAGGCTTTTTCGTGTAACTTGGAATTTTTTTTAGAATATTTATAGTCCATGGTGTTTATGGTTATAAAGGGCCAATATGCTAATTATCACTTAGAACAGAAAACATTTACATGGGCCCAATCCAAGTTTTTCATCTGCTGCAGAATGAAATAAGACTTTGGACAAAATCCATTTGCTTTTTACTGATCTGTTCAGTGGGACTGTGAATTTATTGCTCCCCTTAGTAAACACATCTTCTGTTTGATCGTTCTCAAAATATTTTATTGACCAAACATTTCAGGACAGGGAATATCCTTTAGGCTACTACTGTAACGATGCAGTCAGTCCAAGGTAAATATTATTCAACATTATCTGACTTAGCAAACCAGAGTTTAGTAGTCAGATGAAGCTTGGAACGGATTTTTGTTTTTTAATATGAAAATAACAAGCACGTCTGTAACTGCACTACATAAAGCATATTCTTATTGGATTTAAATTTTACATTGTTTTTAGCAATATGATAATTCCAAAAGGAAATTTAAGGAAATTTAAAATCTAAGGAAATTTAAAAATGAACAAACAAAAACAAATCCAAACAGAACTTAAATACAGAATTAGTTTGAGAAATCTTAATATCTTAGTATGATGATATTATACAGTATGATGATATTATATGATATTATGATGATGTTAAGATGGTATCTTAACAATATGATCTGGTATTGTAAAAACTGCTATTATTCTCCTGTGTCACAGTGAACAAGTAGAGGACAATTTTATTATTGCACTGACCAATAAAACATCAGTTGGACTGAGGTGAAAAACAAACTATAATGAAAATATTTGTCTTCAGACTTCCCCTGATGAGCATGGATATCTTAGTAGGACAGGGGAAAAAAATGGGAGGGGGGAGGATGAAAAAAATCTCAGACTTACAGTCTGAGATGACTAATATGTGTTCCTGATTTTATCAGTGATACCTGACTTTTCTGAACAGTACTGTCTGTCACAGGAAGGTACAATGCAAAGCTTTGCAAATCCTAGTTGAAAAACATTGGGTATATTAAAAATCATGTTCAACAGTGGGACTTAGCAAATCATTTATTCTTGGGTGTGTACCACAATCAACCCATCTATCTCATTCTGTCTTAAGAAAAAACGCTCTACTTGTGACTAAATGACAGCTCATAATGCACTAGATTATTTAACGCCAATTAGTTTGTAATTACAAAGTAAGAGACCATTTTTAACCTCATGAATCTGTTTCTTTTAGTGAAAATATACCAATGCTCAGAGGCAAGTCTTGACAAGCTGCAAGAAACATTAGAAAGCAGAATGTTGAGTCTGCATTGAGAATATTCCATCTCCTTTAGCTTTATACTAAAAGTACTGAATACAAAATTACAGGGACTCTACCCATTTCTTTTACTCTCTAGAATTGCAATCGTATTTAAAAATCATGCTTTTCATTGCTGTAGTTTGGTGTTTCCTCAGCTGTCTGATGTGCCAAAATGTCTAAGTACCAGACCTGCCTAGGATTATTTAGTATCTAAGACCATTCAGTGCATGTTAGGACAGCATCACTGAAACATCTTACGGTTGTTTTAGGACTACGTTGTGAAAGAGTAAGGAATAAGCTAAGTGAAGCTACCACCCCTGCATTTTCATCACTGATGGCAAGTGATGACCTCCAAAGTAGGAGTCGTCGGATGGATGGATGGAAAGAAAATTGCCCTTCTACTACTTCTACTTGGCTGCTACAATTAACTGGTGCTATATCATTAATATCTGTTTAATTGTAGACACACACACACCTTTCTCCTTGTAATATCTGTAATAGTGTTTTGTCCATATTCACATATATTGTTGCTTTATTAATCATAATATTCTTGCTAGTGGATCTGAGCTGATTTGTAATAAATAGAAATCTTCAGTAACAAGCACTGTGTCCTTGTGTATCACAGAACATAATCCTTTGAACCCACTGTGGTGACTTATGTGTACCCGCTGCCCTGTATGGATTGTGACAATACCGCTTAGCACACTAACCATCACAGACAGTGTAGCACTTCATAGACTAATGAAGCTACAGGTAAGCAACCATATTCAACCAGGGATTAATTAAGATGGCAATGCACTGTTGAAAAGTAAAAGCTCACAATAATTTGTATTTGCTTGTAAACAAATGCTTCTAGTTCTGTAATAAGACGTTAGTTAGTTCATTTCAAACAAGGGACAGCTACTTTATGCTTAGCTAAATGTTAGCAGGATCCTGCAGAAAATCTAAACATTTTTGGAGGTAATGACGCATCAGTAATTTCAGAAGTCACAAAAAGGAAACATTTCTTTATTCCTTTGATAAGCAGACTATGCACTGGAATCTGACATTTATCAGGCTCACTACTAACCTCAGTATTTCCAAAGAAATAGTCCCTGAAAGGGCTCTGCCCTGCAGCAGAATTTTGTAAGGACACTTCCTGTTGTGAAAGCTGGAGGAAAGAATCCAATCCCTTAAAAACAGCTTGAAAAAACTGAGGTATTAGCAAATGTTGTGAAATTTACTACAGCTCTCTGCATGTGGATGAGTTACACATACTCCGCAGAATGTTAGAAACTCTGGCAACTGTGAACAGTTACCTTCAGAAAGGTCTGTTATTTATTATTTTACAATGCATTCTTTCTAGGCCTCTAAACTAGGGTGAACTTGGTAGAAGATTATTATAAAACTGAAGGAAATTTTTTCTGGGAAACAGTAACGCAGAGCTTCTGGGGTTTTGTGGGAAATCCCAAATATCTTCTGCTCCCAAGCTCACCAGCTGCAAGCTCAGTCCACTGCTGTCACTGGATTTAATGGAGTTTTCATTTGGGTTTGTGATAAAAAGACACATTTTCCCTTCATCCTTCTAAACAAAAAAAATAACATAGCCTTACATTTGCTTCCTATGTCAGGAACAATCTGTTAGTACAGTTAAGATCAAGTTTACCTCTGTTGTGCTATTTTAGTAGTGCTGAGCATACTGAGCACAGAACAAAGAAATCTTACAATCTTAGTGCTAGAAGCGTCAAAATTAAAATGATTTAAAATTCTAATATATAAGCAGAACCAAGAACACATTACAGAGAAAAAAATTCACACAGACAAAGATGAACTTTATCACTGAAGAATTTTATAACAGAGAAGGTGGCTGAAGAGCTAATGCTAATCACACAGTGAACACCATTCCACCCAACTTGCTTATTTGCTTCTACTCCACTCCTTTTCCAGTGAAACACCATTTACAGAAGGCTTTAATAAACCAGTCTGAAGTTAAAGTATATTTTAACAATAGGTAGTATTTGCTATCAAATGTAATACTGAAAGATTGTGTTGTTCTAAGACAAACCTGGGAAGCTCAGACACCCACACTAAGAATTAACCTCAAGTTCCTATCATGTTTGATCTCAGCTAAAAGTTAGTACTGAGATTCAAAGTATTAATGCCAGGTATTACTCTGCATAAAACAGAAGGCATGTTACACGTTTATGAAGAACGTAAAGGTTAATAAAGATTAATATATGAACATCACTTTTACCTTTCCCAGGTCAAGAGTAGGGCCGCGTGTATCACAATGTATTAATGACTTGGCAGCTGCTAAGATGAGGGTTTAGAAAGACATTAACAACCACCCATCTACCCAAAACTCTGCTCCAAGGCAAGAGACTGCAAGGATCGGCACCAATTACAGAGCGTGATTAAATGTGAGGCTGGATTTTGTTACAGAGCTCAGACCTTTATCCCCTGTGGAGAGCTTGGAAAATGTTGATATAATTGCCTCTAATTGTAACACACTAGAGTATCTAGATAACAGATTATACTTGAGCACAACTTGGGACATTTTAAAAATACTTCAGAAGTAACAAGTAGCAGCAATGGTGAGCCACTTCTAAGGATGAATTTACCTAGAAGCAGCAGTACCTCCACTTTTCAGCTACGGATTTCTCTGTCTGCCCAGAAGTTGTTTTGTGCTGAGTCATGCACTCCTATGAAAGCGGTGGTGGGAAGGTAAATTATTTGTGTACGTGAGATTTAGAGGACTGATCCATCTTGCATTTGTAAGCATAAACACGTTTACGTTGTGTGACTTCTTGATCTCTCCCCAGTTTTGTTCTGATTGTGGGAACGCATCTTTCAAAAAGGACAATTATCATCTGCCAATGTTTCAGTTATTGCCTTAGAAACATTCTAAGCCTCAAAAAGATTTCCTAAATTATATTCAAAGTTGAGTTTTCTGGATTTTAACCTCAGGAACATGGAATACGACCACTCTGAAGAGTGGTACATGTAAAGAGAATCCCATTGACCTCATCTGACATTGTGAGCACACACCATTTGCCACCCGCCTTGATTTAGTAGTGAAAGAGCATATCATCAACCACCATGTCTTTAAAGCCCTTTTTCATGACTGAACATGGCCAGTTTCTTCTTTTCTGCATTCAGACATACACTTCATATGCTCCTGGCTTCTCCATCCATCTAATATACAACCCAAACTCCTTATTATGTATTTCACTAATCATTCACCATCATTCCAAGCATTTATGCATTTCTCGGTCACTCTTCAGAGTCTACTCAGACCTACAGTTGTATTAGTGGCTTTATCTCAATTAATATTTAGTTTAATTCAAAACACCAACTTAGGCTACATGGCAGTAATAAAATCATAGGTAAAGTGAACAGTCTCTCTTGTCTTTATATTATGACCTGTTTGTTCAACTCTTATAAATCCAACTAATGACATTTTCAACTGGTGATCTTTCTTATTGCATTTTCTACACAACAGGAAAAAACATTCCATGTGAGTAAAATCCCACTATTACCTGCTGATAAAACAATCAAAAATACTACTATTGTATTTAATCGCAGTTAAGTGTAATCCTTGGTAAGCTGTTATTTATGAAAATCTTACTGAATTAGTTGTTATATGCAACCTAGACCCTGGAACACTTTCAACTGTATTCGCTATATGAATCTGGCACAGCCAGATGCTGGTTTAATTTACAACAATAATTAATCCAATTTAGTCTTTAAAAGGGCTTGTTAATCTACCATGTATGGAACATTAGCTGCATGGAAGATGCAAAGAAGCAGGTCATAATAAAATTACCAAAAATATATATAAAAAAAGCCTCTTTAAAAATATATGCATACACGTTGAAATAAGCAAACAAATGAAGTGATAGTGGTGGAGAAAAAGTAGAAGCTGGTTAGCTTCTAGTCACTGGTTAGTATAATTTTAATTTGCTGTAAAGCAAAAGCATTGAGGAACTATTGCTCAAGAAAGCCAACTCTGAAAAGATGAGTTGTTTAGGTTAACAAAATTTTGGAGACTTCAAATTAACACTGCACAGGAGTAGCTAGGGTCAGAATTTTATGGGTAACAGTAATGGCTCAGGGAGGACATTCTCTTCAACAGGACGGGTCTGTGGAAAGTTTTAGCAGGGAAATGAGCAACGGGAGATTTGCTAATTAGAAGAGTAATAGTTATCCACAGTTTCATTACAGCAGAATGGCACATCAGTTTACAGAACAAAGGGAGAGGAAGAAAGGGCACAGAAAATGGCACTAAGAATTGAAAATGACACTGAAAAGCACAAAACAGAGAGAGGTAGCAGTATAATCTTCAAGGTAAGATACAGAGAAAAGGGATGAATAGGCAACTTGGGAATTTTGCTGTCTGTTCCGCTCTGTGTGTGGTCCCCAACTGTTTGTGATGTTGGGAAAAGGTAGGGTATAATGAAAAAAGAGCTGGAAGGCATTAGCTGATAGAAATCTCATACTCCTATACTTTAAAGTGATAAACAGAACATTTGACTGTTTGCACTGAGGACAGGAGGTGTGAGATAATATAGCAGAATTCTAACATATGTTACAGTATTGCTCATATATCTGAGTTTTGGCAAACAGTAGGAGATAACTTATAAGAAGATACTAACAGCCTGTGCATTAACACTGTATTGTGACTCAACATCAGAACAGTGAAGGAGTGCGGTATAGTAACATTATCTCTATGAGCAGCAAAAGTACAAATACACAGGTACTACCGTAAAGATAAGTTATCAGTGACAGACCAAAATCATGTGTTGATTGATGAAAAAATACGACACGAAAATTAAACTATATGAGTATCTATGATTTATTTCTTATAGGCTCCGTCACTTGGCCATGACTCCAAAAGCACTTTTTGCCTTCTTTCCTTCCAAAGACGACGTGAAGCTATTTCAGCCACTTTTACATTTCTATACTGTCTAAACTGAGACCTTTAAGACCCCTCTTATAGCACCTGCATTGCTGCTTACTTTTGCCTGTCCCTTGGCTTTAAATATCTGCAGATGGTTTCATGTTTATATCGAGCATCTCAGCACCACAGCAATTTCACATCTGGTGTGATTCTCAGACTCCCTAACAAGGAACTCCAGAGGTGAAATTACTCACTCTGCTTAAAGAGAGGGAAAGATGCAGCCATAAGGTTTCTGAGGGAACCAGTTCCCACACATTTAGGTGATCAGGATAAAGAACAACTCACTGTTTTACACCAACAGCCCTTCCTCAGGGTTATATAGGTATAATACCAATTCTGACAATCATGTGCTTGAGATAAGTATTTCTTGGCCATCAGTTTCTAAAGGACCCCATATACACCTTATCTATCATCTGATGACACCGCCTATCTAGATTTAAAATGTGTGCACATATATATACATATATATTAAAAAGCACTTAGAAAGTAATTGACATCTTGAGATAAATGATCATTTCTTCTACTACAGATCCCTGATTAGCTCCAGCTTTGACTATCTGATTCTAATTGGATATTAAGGACTCACAACTAGCAACAGAGATGGGCCTTCAAAGCCTTCCTGATCATAAAATCATATTGCTCTGCAATAAAAGTATTCAGTTTAGGTTAATCTACTATGAAATTGTCTTTTACACAAACTAATCCCCAAATATTTCTAGGCTGAAACTGCTTTTGAAACGAGCTCTATGAACTTAAAATTGTGCTCTGATTTGGTGGGAATGACTGAAATAAGTTAATAAATAATTAATAAGTTCAGTGAAAAAACTACTAATTTAACCACTGGCAAGAAAGGTTTAGGTGCTAATTCTCAGATGAAACAAAGAATATAAGTGGATTCATTCAGCTTTAGCCCAGCCTCTGTGGAAGTCATGTAAGAAGGATGCCGAAAATATTTACTTATTTATTCCTGGGAGGTCAAATGACTACCAGAAAGGCTGTCTCCTTATGTTAGTAAATCTGACGTCAAAAGGTTTAGCAGTAAAATCTGCCCAACCTATGGAAATTTCACTTATCGCAGGATGAATGGAATATTCCTCACTGTCTTAACAGAAGTTGTGCGGGGACAGAGAGACTGCATAAAGTCCTCAAGAAATCTAGCCATTGTGAAGTAACTGTCATCTCACATACGGAGTTAATGGCTTAAGACTCATTTGAGTAAGGTTCTGATCAATGGCATTGAATAATAAAAATAAAGAAAGAAAGAACGTCCGGTTTTGTTGAGTAAATTAACATATTCCTTTAACCGAAGTGGAAACCTTTTCCATTTTCTATTATAAGTTACACTTGTAGAGTCTCTTCTCAATAAGAAAGTTCTAGACAGTAATGTCATTAGTTTTATGCTAGGGATAATAAGAAATGAAGAATATTTTCTACTACTATTGAATCTCCTTACTGTAATGTTGAAGATTAATGGGATAAAACATATTACCATGAAGCTGAATTTCTAGAGTGGGCTGCAATTCTGGGCCACTGCGTCTAGTCCTGTGTAGTCTGTGCTCTCACTAACCTTGTGGACCAGCAGTGCCACACTTGGCATTGTTTACTGTTGTCACAATACATCAGGGAAATCAGAGCAGGAATCTCAGACCTCAAGGACAGCTAGGTTTTAGAAAGCAGATTTCCTCGCTCTGGGCAGCAGGGCTTTTTAACTGCATAGTAACTGGTACAAGTATTTGCTGTTTCCTATTCCACAAGAATTTCATATGGAAATGAACTCTGGACCAGGCTTGTTTAGAAACAGCCCTTTAATTAGTATTTCCCATTGGATGACTCTAAAAAGCACAGACTTACTGTAGAGGAGGATTGAACTGCGGTAAAGACTTCTCTTTACTGTCAAGACAGACAGCTGCTTGACCATTTACTGCCATGAGCTGGTCCTGTGGTGGATGGTGAGCAGGATCCCTCTATCCCACGCATTCTGGACAATTCTCTTTAAACTACCCCTACCCGGATACATATGAGAATTTCTTTGGGGTTTTGATGTGTAAAAGGGGAACTGAGAATTCCCCTACTTTGGAAGATAAGGGTGAAGGTTAACAACAATTCAACAGTAACAAGGCTACAATTTGCCCTTTTCAAATAATGTTTAACAATTTTTTAAACTGAGATTGTTTTCACAATATATTCTTAAAAATATATAACCGACATGTATGGCTGACCACTTCTGCTCAGGCTGAATAAAGCGCTGCTTTCAGGCAGCTATACACAGCAAGTCTCCTGCATCTAGCATTTCTGTTGAAGACAATGGTAGGATGATTTTGGCTTGCGAGCTTGATAATTATACAAAATGATATTGCAGCATGAGGACTGGTTAGATTAGCAAATATATGCCTATTGTTTAACAAAAACAGGGTGACAAGTTTCCCCATATGCCCTTTTTTTTTTTTTTTTTTTTTTTCTCCTATTTGACTATTAGATTTGAACTTTCCATTACTGGCCAGAACAGCAAACCATTTGTTTGATGAGTAAGCATGCAGAAATCACTCGAAGTGCTTATTCATATATTTCTGCTTGGGAATTCCCAGATAAAAGCATGGGAGCCACAAAGTGTAGTTCCTGTTAAGATTCTAATCTAGGTTTTTAGTTTTATGAAAATGAGAATTTTATTGATTAGTTTGAGGTGTTGTGAGTTATGTTCCCAGTATACTTTTTCAAATGCATACATCTTCACATAGGTTTACTCCAAAACTGAAAATCTCAGCCCAGTAATTCCTTTCCTTGGGACTTTTATGGAACTGCTGCATGAAATTTGATAATAAAATACACTGGCTAAACAAACTAAGAAAATACTCTGTCTAACTAATGATTCTGGAAATAAAATTTGTTGTAGCAGTCGTGATTCTTTGAGTCAGTATCATAATGGAAAGAAAAAAAAGTTTCAGAAAAATCTAGCCTTTTACGTGTTTCCAACGAGATTCATCAAAACTGGGTATACTAAACACACAGATGTCTGTCCTTGAATGCCTTTCAAATGTTCAATTAGCACTGGAAGCTCTAGACCCGTGGAGAAGAATGAAACAAAGGTCAGATTTTGTGAACCAACATTTCCCCCCTCTGATGAGTAATGAATTACAGTGAGCAACCACAAAGCAGGCATAGCCCTGGCAGAGCAAATATCTGAGCAACGTGCTGAAAAGGTTTTACTGCCATCTACAGATAATAATAAACAGTGCAGTGGTAGCAATCAGAAAAATAGACAAGCTTCATAAACATCCAGGGTAAATATTGGAGGAAAGCTAATTATTCACACATGTATAGAACGTAACTATCTTGAAGATCTTCTATTTGTCTGGTAAAAACGTATCTGCAAAGAAACTTCTTTCTGTGGAGTTGGTTGAGGCCTACTGGTTGCACACTCGGCATCTACTACTGCCTAAACTAGATACGCTGGATAGAAAGGCAAAATGGCACTATTTTCCATGAGTTTAAGCTAGTAATGTTTAAACGCTGATTTTCACATACAAAATTCTCAATTAAAATGTCTTAACACTTAACTTAAAGATTTGTTAGTTAATAAAAACACACGAAAAATAGTGGCATGGTAAAAAAAAGTGACTAGGCACTTACCCAGCTAAAAACCTCTTTCAAAATTTTTGTTCTAAAGCTGCAGAATAATTGCACAGCATCCATTACAGCAAAAGGAAAAGAGATGCCAACAGGGTTTGGGGTCTGGGGAAGAATGACAAAAGGACATAGAAACTTTCTAAATAATATCACAAAAATTAAATTAAGTAATGATGTTTAAATACAGCATGATGTTTGAACCCATTCATATAAAAGGTGTTCTGTGCATTTATACAGAAAAGGGTCAAACAGGAAAACCTGTGGGTCCATGCTGAAGTTAACTTCAAATTCAAAGTCCTTCAGCAGCTACAACTGAGCACAGCATTCCAGAAGCCAGAGGCCTTTGACTCTTCAATAACTTCTTCATACGTGAAGAAGAAAATGCAGTACTGGCATTTTTACACTCTGAGATCTTACTTCAACAATATCTATTTTAATCTGCTACTTTTCTAAACCTTTCCTGCATTATTTTTTCTCAGTCTTCTCCACCTCCATGAAGTACATTTCACTTTTTCTTTATATATGGTTTTGCTAATTCTCAAAAGTTATTCTACTTATTAAAATAACTTTGAAAAACAAAGACATTCATACCCTCCCATCATGCTTAAAATGCTAGAAAGAAAAATAAAAATGACAGAAGCTGCCTTTATATTGGGGTATTGAGTACACAAATGAGCTTTAATGGCCCTCACCAGCCTCATCTGCAGCCTCCAGCTACATCCTCTTCTCCTAGGCCCAGAAGCTCAGTTTAAACTCATTCCTCCGGCCTACAGCGGATGGAGGAGTGCTGATCTTCAGCCAAGCCCATGCCCATCCTTTAAGAGACACCTCTGAGATAAAATAGAGTTTGTGTAGAGAAGTCTGAATTGTCAGCAGATAAAAAATGCTAGGCCATGCTACCAAAGATATGTTTGCACATCAGCAGACAAAACAAAGTTTAAAGGTGATATGTGATAGGTGCTTGAGCGGGTCCAAAGAAGGGCGACGAAGCTGGTGAGGGGCCTGGAGAACAAGTCCTACGAGGAGCGGCTGAAGGAGCTGGGCTTGTTCAGCCTGGAGAAGAGGAGGCTCAGGGGCGACCTTATCGCATTCTACAGATACCTTAAAGGAGGCTGTAGAGAGGTGGGGGTTGGCCTGTTCTCCCACGTGCCTGGTGACAGGACGAGGGGGAATGGGCTAAAGTTGCGCCAGGGGAGGTTTAGGTTAGATGTTAGGAAGAGCTTCTTTACTGAAAGGGTTGTGAGGCATTGGAACGGGCTGCCCAGGGAGGTGGTGGAGTCACCATCCCTGGAAGTCTTCAAAAGACGTTTAGATGTAGAGCTTAGGGATATGGTTTAGTGGGGACTGTTAGTGTTAGGTTAGAGGTTGGACTCGATGATCTTGAGGTCTCTTCCAACCTAGAAATTCTGTGTCTGTGTCTATGTTTATAATATTTAAATTAAACCACATTTGCAGAAAGAAATGTAGCAGCTTTTTATTATAGTTTCCACTTAGGTCAAGCTTTAAATATGCCTTCCTCTTTAGTTTCTTCCACACATGTTTTGTAGATAATTTGACACACGATTTTCATGAAAACTACATTTTGATTAAATACACTGTGTAAGTGAAATATTTCCTACAGCTCAATCTGTTTTTTGCTGTACATTCTTTGGCACATTTTTGTGTCATGGAGTGACGTTCCTGTTAGAGAGACACGGCTGTAAAACTATCCTGAGAACTGAGAAACAGGAGTTTAGCAGCTTGATAAGATACAGAATGAAAAATGAATTAGTAAGTCAGGGAAATCATGTGTCTGATTTTAATGATTGTATCTACAAGAGAACAGAGCGCTAAATCAAACAAACAAAAAAGATATTCCTATTTTTATTTAGAGAATGGATATTCAGTGTATCTTTAGAAATAAGTTATAAGTTCCCAGACTGAGTAGCATTTTTGGACCAAAGTTACAATACAGTCCTGTGCAAATATAGGTGCCAGATTCAGACTATTTAGTGAATGCAGCTAGGTCACTCTAAGGATGATAAAGATATCTAATGAAATACATAGGCCAAAACTGAAAACCAAAGCAGGTTAATCAATTAATGCCTTCAAGTGCAACAAAACCAGCTTTGGAATGTTATTTAACATATGACTTTTTTTTTATTATTTTTTTAAGAACATTCAACATGCAGTTTTTCACCTGGTGTATACCAAATTATGAAAATGACCTTTTGGTAACATATTTAAAGGTACTTTTACAGGTAAGGCATTAATTTATTTTTATTTCTCCTTCCTTCTGATTGACACAGGCATAGAGATGAATCATAAAATTTGTGTGAAAGAGAACTCCAAACTACATGACAATCAGCTCAAGCGTAGTCTCCAAGAAAGTCATGGACTAAATCCTCCTGGAAGCTGTATTTGGGGCAAGGACAAGAAGATGGCTGGGAACAGCCATCATAGATTTACAAAGGGAGATTTAAAAAATCACACCTAACTAATCCAAATCTCCTTCTGAAAGGAGACGAATGGTTCAGGCAAGTTCAACAAATGTTGTTTACCTTCACTCCAGCAAGGCTTTTAACATGCTTTTGTTAGATGGATTTTGTTAGATGCTATTTAAAACAACAGGCTGGAAAAATGGGATGACAGAAACTTCACAATGATCAACAAAGGCAAATATAAAGTCATATACCTGGTGATAGAATAACCCTAAGTAACAGCATAGGCTAGAGGCAAAATGCGGGGCAGCAGACCTGCAAAACAAGACCTGGTGTCACCATGCACAGCAAGGTGAGCGTGAATCAGCATTATGCCATGTGGCAAAGCAGTCAAGTATTGCTGATTGATTTTTATTAGCAGAAGGTAAAGGGAAATCATTCTTCCCTTCTATTCAGCACTTGTATGACCACATCTGGATATATTTGGTCTATCCACTACAGCAAAAAAAGACTGACACATGGATCAAGTTCAGTTGAGGTCCACCAAACTACTGGGAGTCTATACCACATGATATACAAAAAAAAACCTGAGGTTCTACAGTCTTAAGGGTGTAGGAGGGGAAAATCTTACTGCTGTTGTCAATTACTAGAAATGTCTAGAAATGAGGGAGCCAAACTCTTCTTGCAGATGCACACTGGCAGCATGAAAAACAACTTGCAACAGCACGGACACTAGTTCCAACAAATGGAATTTTCACAAAGTAGTCAAACACTGAACCAGGCTGCCCACAGAGCTGCTGGGGTCTACTCACTGAAGATGCTCAGAATTCTGCTGGACAGGGTCCAGAGCCACCTGTCCTGAAAATTAAAAACTGAGATGTCAAAATACTTTTATATCCTAAGATGCAAGACATCTGCTTGTATCCAGTGACCTCTACAAGTGTCGTCAGGACCTTTCCATCTCCTTCTGTTCCAAGTCCACTTGTCTGACGATCATTATCAGTGTACTCCATTGTACAGCAAAGAACTATCTCATGGGGTAACATAAATAAAATGATAAACTAACCACAGCAGTGTACAAAAGCTTGTCTGAGCAAGATGCCAGTCGATAAGCTTTTAAAGGTAACACAGAGCTGCTATGTTTATCTACAGAGTATTTCCCGGATATTGCACTATCCTCTGCTAATCTGACTACATTCTCTCAGCATGAATGCCTTATGCAGATATTTAAATTTTTATTTACATCACCTTTGCAGTATTAAAAATGTACATAAGTTCTCTTTCTTAAGGAATATTTCCATAAAGTAATTTTAAAATACTCGATACATAGCTTTCCATTTCACTAGATATGCCAAAGCTGACAAAGCTATGCTATATTACAGGACAGATGGACACATTCTCCCTTTGCATGCTCCTTCAGTTTCCTGACAGTTGTAGTTAACTACTATTTGAACCACTATGAGACAACTACGAAGTTCCTTGACAATTTATGCTCTTTTATTATTTAATTTTTTTCATAACTATACCTTACTACAATCACTAGAGTGGAAAACAGCTTCCATCACCTACTTCTTAAAGTAAATCTTTCCAACAGAATTGATGAATATTGATATTAACCTTTCTAATACAATATTCTGTTAACAATGTACGTTCTTAGTCTCAGTTATATTGCCCAACACCAAAAGCTTTGTTCTTCTACATACAGGACTGTCCTCTCACGTGGTTACAACAACCGTAAGTATTTTCTAAATATATTCAAAAATGTGCAATTTCAATTGAATTCACAACACAGGATATTAATATATTGGATGAAATATAAGTACCTTGTTTTCAAATTCTAAACTTTCTGAAAATATACATTATGGAAAAGAAAAGAAGTTCTGTTCGCACATGGCCGTGGAAACGAGGAAAGGAAAATAAAGATGTACTTAATTTATATAGAGAGACTTCAGCCTTTTTTCTTACCTGAGTACCCAAACAAGCAACCATCATGTGAGTGAGAAGTTTAGCTGCAAACATTGCACACCTGGTGCAGAAAAGATGGGAGATTATAGCCAAAGCGAAACCTACACAAGAACAAGAAAAATGAAAATTTAAGGTTGAGACTAATAAGCTATGCCAGATACGGACAACAATGTTGGATCTCTTGAAAGTACAGATAATTAAAATACATGTATATAAATGAAACAAAACTTAAGAGGACACATTAACTTTGTTTCACACTGGCATCACTCATGAACATCTAACATCTTTTAACATTTTTTTTTTTTTTGTAGGACTGGGAGCTAAAATAATGTAAAAATGTCACTTCTGCAAAGTTTTTTATTTTTCTTAAGTTTCTGCATCATATGGATGATTGTCATAATAATCAAAATCAATTAATATAAGCATTCAGTGTTCATATTAATGTAATCAGAAAAAGCTTTCAGTAACAAATAAATAAAATAAATAAATGCCTCCAGCTAGGTAGTACTGCTTTAGGCGAGTTAGGTCTATACCTTTCTAAATACCAGTCTCCTGTTTGTGTTCACCATAGAAGTCTATCTGAGAAGCACTCAGATAAAATGACTTTTCTGTTCACTAATTCATTGTGAACATGAATAAAACTGAAATGGGAAGGCTTCTTACTTAACAGTAAGGAGATTTTGGAAGAAGGACCCTGGGTAACCTGAACAAATAATAAAAACACTACTGAAGCTCATGTAGAGTTAATTGTATACTTCCACACCCCAGGAAGGGGGAGGATTTGGATACCTAAGAAATCTGTCTTAAGTCTCTTTTAATCTCTTTTGAGACAGGTTGATAGCTCAATTATATGGATTTTTAAGACATGAATGAAATAAAGTCATTTCAGAAAGAATCAGTTCTAGACTTTTCATTTATTAGCTAGTGATAATTGTATAACTATCTAGATAAGAAAATTGGAAAAAATATTGTTTGATTTTGCTGTGATTTTTGTTTTAATTCTTCACACCAATGTAGAGATGTTAGCGAAATAGCTAATACCCTTACAGCTCTAAAAACTAAAGCAACTGGTAAATCACTAAATTTAATTATATATATTCACATACAGAAATACCTTCAGCCTCCTAAAGATGTTGCCTAACTGAAAGACATTTCAGTTAGGCAAACCTTGAACTAGGATAAACTGCTTAAAAATTTTTAATATATGCTCATGGCACAGGACTGAAATCAATGACAAGTGCTAAACAAAGATATGTAGTTCTTTATTGCCTTCAATTCAGCAAAGTATTTATCTCAGCTTTAATTTCTATGGCATATTGACTTCCTTTTTATTGTCTTTTCTTCAATTTCTATAGCATTTTGCATTCTATGGCATATTTGTCTCAAGAATTTACTATTTTTCTCCATGCAAAGCGGTAACTGTACCTATTCATTATAGTTTGTCTTTTTATTTATTCATTTATTTTTAGCTAACATAATCTAGGCTAGAAGATAACTTTATTTTGAAGTTTGATTTTTTTATCTCTTCAAATTTTCTCTTATTGCTGTTAAATGAAACCATCTGTTTGTATTAAGAAGGTGAAAATCTCTGTGGCTGTGGGGTGAATCTCTTTTGTTGACTTTTTTCCTTCCCTCCCCTCCACCCCCCAGCTGACGTTTTAGAGTAAATAAGCTGTCTGGCTTCAGTCTGTTAGAGCAGTTTGCTGACAGGATAAATAGGTGATATAGCTGCTTACACTGTTTTTACTTTTTTATGATGGAGATGTGATCTAGTATAGGTCACAAGGAGCAGACCTAGAACCCCATTTAAGTGCCTGAGGGCTAACTAAAGAGTCTCTTTCATGTGTTTTCTTGGTGATCTCATTGTTCTTACGTTCTGCTTGCACAGTGTCCGTGAAGAAACAAAGAAGAGAGTATTTTTATCCAGGATTGCCTGCAACAAGAGTGAACTGACTGCTGTGTGAAAGCTTTGATTTCAATAACTTTCAGGAAACCATGCAGGGTTTAAAATTTAGATCTTCTTCTTGTCTGAGGCTTTGTGCCTTCTGCAAATACCATAACTATCAGTGAAGACAGTCTGGTCTAAACTGTCATACTTCTCTCTAGATGTGAGAATGCAGCTAGGCAGCAGAGTGCAAGGGAGCTCTGCACATGATATGGCATCTATCTCCCTCAAACATTTTCTGCGGAGTGTAAATTGTACATTGAAATCGTCAAAAAGCTTTCAGACTAAGGAACATAATGACCTAAAGACTTGATAGTGACTATGTACTGCTGCTAGAGACACAGGTGGATTTAAGATTTTGAAGTTTCTCCCCCTAAATAAGTGACATATCTCACTTTTGTGTGGATCGATACAACATCATAAGGAAACATACTTCTTTGCTGGCCTGTATTTCTTTTTCAAGTGGAAAAATTTGTGAGTGTGCAAACACCAGCCCATCTGGAAACTTCAACAGCATGAAGTTAGTTAATATTCCTCCTGTTAAACAGACATGTCACTGCTAAAAATCAATCATTTTTACTGGTCATTAGTTGTAAATAAAGAAAAAATAATCTTATATCAACTGACCTGAAATGCAGATGAATCCAGAAGAGAAGAAAGCCTCGTTGTATGAAGACAAGTTGTCTGTCTGGGCATACACTGCATAAATTGACATATGAGAACAAGAGCATTCTACATAGTCTGAGGTGTCATCAACCACCTTGCAGAACCCACTGTCAGATAACCAGCTGCAGAACAAAAGATTTACAAAGTTGTAAATGGATTTGTGTAATTTACATGGTAAGCAGGCTTGAAAATTGTTGTATATCTGAAATACCAAGTTTTCTGAACTATTACATGTATGTAACATGCATTGTGATATCTTTCAGAATAGCATATTTACATAACATTAAAATATTGTTAATAGCTTTGACTTTTATGATTTAAAATAAGTTATAAATAAATGATAATGAACTTTTTTTTCCTACTAAAATTTTTTGTGGCCATATTTTTAAAACTTTTGCAACAAATATGGGGCTGTCTGACTTCACAAATTGTTTGCCATTTAGCCTTACCCCATTGTGAAGAGCACTTCATTTTATATTTTTTTGTTGTTTTGACACTACCATTCTCGTTCTGTTTGTCTTTCAGTATTGCTGAACTGAGTTGAGAAGATGGTAACATGGGTGACATACTAAGTCATTTCTAGTGGAAAACACATCTTCTCTATGATAACCTCCAGATAAATGGAGTCACTAGAGCAGAAAGCAGTTAGAAACACAGAGTATGGAATGAGAGGAACCAACATTCATGCTTGTCCTGATCTTACTCTTCCATAGCTATCCTCTTTGAGAGGACACTGATAAATCCCTGATCTTTACAAGTTTTCTTTTGTTCACTTGTACAGTGTCTGTCTTTCATAAACCTAAAGAAAAAAAGTTGATAATTATAAATTAAGAATATTCTGAGTCACTGACTTGAAACAACACCAGAGATGCAGATTTAATTCTCTGCTTCTGTAAGAACACATTTGAAGTGTTGTCTAATAACAACTGCAAAGAGCAAAAAAGCATTAAGTATTGCAATTCTGGAACTTCTGGTCTGTCAGCTTTGCCTAGCAGATATTTTGGTGCCTAAATGATAATTTGGTGAAAGAAGACAGAAGTTTCAGAAAATTCTGAGCTAGAATAATTACCTATTTTGTAGTATGAGCAGTTTTATGTGCTAGTACAAAGGCCAGAAAAGTTAAGAAAAAAAGACAGGAAATTGAAACAATTTTATACTTGCAGTTGATCTAATCAGAGTTATTACATTAATATTGTCTTAATCAAGTACACATTCATTGTGGAATCTGGAACACTAAACAAACAAATGAAATAACCTTTCTGCAGCTTGATTCCAAAGGAGACACAGAGACTTTTGTGGAACAATACGGCTTCCTGTAGCATAAATCCGATAAATGACTTCATTGTTATCTTTCAAAGGGTGTGAACTCTGACCCTTCAAACTCATAGAAAAAACCTGAAATATGCACAAAGTAAATACAAACGTAATATTAAAAATCGATGGTTAGTGCTCATTTTAATCAGAAACACACACACATGTTCAGACTATTTTAAGTGTATTTAGTACGTTTTGAGTGATATCTAACTTGGACTGATTTCTGGTAAAAAAATAAATTGCATTATTTTCAAACCTTGTTCCTTAAGGCAAGTTCTTTATCTCCAGTGAGAAACCACTGCTGACTGCTGTATTCTGTGAACTGTACAGATTCACAATTCTGTTCTTGAGGAGGAGATAATACAACAGAGACCTCTAATAGATGCTCAGGCACTTGAATTGAATCCCCATCTCTTCCATCAAATCTGTGTCCATTGATTTGCTGAGGATACCAGTTGTGAGCCATTATTGCAATGTACGGGCAGCTGTCAAGGATATTTTTACCTCTGTTGAAATGGAAAAGCAACAAGGAATATAAGTGAAACTAAGCTTTTGCTGAAACTAAGCTTTTGCTAATTTTCATGCAGTGACTCTAAAATGTACTTGTAATTAATACTTCATTCCTCTGTAATTTTAGGTTTTATGACATTTAATAGAAAGCTTTAGTTGCTGTGAAAAAAAAAAAAAAGAAAAAAAGAAAAAAAAAAGGAGAGAGAGAGAGGCTGAATTATTATGTATATAATGTATACATGTGTATAACAATTATCTTTTTAGATCCTCCATTTTCCCTCTAGGTTTTTCCTGCTGTGATCTGCAACCAAAATTCATCCTTGGTAAACCAGGTTATCATTTTTATGACTTGACATGGGGCTGAGTCTACAAGATGGGGAGGCATCAGAACTGGTGATTTTGTTTCACCTTCCAGCAGATGATGCAAAAATACTTGAATACAAGAAGTGGAACTTGCAAGTTCTGGACACACTGTTCCGGACAATGTTCATATCTATGCCATTTGCTGTCCTTTGTGCTGAGATGGACCTCAGACCCGCTAGAACTTAGCAAATGGGGAAAAAAGTTATACCTCCAAAAGAAGTTGAGGTGGAAATCTAAAATATGCTGATCTGGGGGGAGGTCAGGGAGGGGACATTTTTTTTTATTATTAATTCAATAAGCTATTTACAGATTCTCAGTGGGAGAGAGCCACTCTCCCACATTTATGGAAAGCATGCATTCCATTAATGATAGACATCTATTTGCATAGTCAGCTATTGCCCTTGCCCATGAGCCTGACCGGAAGGTACTATGCAGGTAATAAGTTAAAATAATGTGCAAGCGAACAAAACCAAACACACAGAAATTACAGAATCCAAGACTGAAGGGAGACAGTAGAACTTTTGGTTTATGTAATCTCATCTAAGCCTTAGAACATAGCTTGTCAACATGCAATTGTGTATTATTTTCTCAATGAGGTTAATTAATCTTTCTCCAGAAAATCTTTGAGCTAAGCATGAAAGAACGGGTCAGAGATCTCCTAACTGTACTCCCACAGCTACCCTGCACCCTGAACCTTGTGACACCATTTCATGTGCCTATATAGTGCTTTGTACAATTGTTACAGAGTGCAACACATTTTCATACAGGCCACATACCAGATAATAGGCAAGATCCTTATCTCAAAATTTTGCTTATTTTTTTTTTTATGAGAATGTCAGTATATTGTCATATATTTTCAAACAGACTATGAGTTCAAGTTTACTGACCTCTCCCCTGGCAATCCACACATCATCCCAGTCAAGAGGGAAAAGGCAAACTTCTCAGTCATCTCAGCAAGCAGGCTATATCCTCGTGTGTCCTTGCGCTTTGGGCTAGCCAGAGCACAGAGCACCTCATAGAAAAGACTTCTACTTTTATCAGTGAGTAACTGTTTCTCACCTACATCTGTAACCTATTGTGAGGAGAAACAAACAAACAAACAAACACAGCATTTTATACACAGAAGTCTGCTTCAAACATTTCCTCATGTTAATCGCTTCACAGCTGTTGGCTAAGATGAAGTGTAGCAGCAAGTGTAGTGTACTATGATTAAATCACTTTTGCAACATCTTTTTTTGTCGCAGTGTTCTTTCTAAAAGTTTAGGACATTTTTTCCATCTTGTAATCACTGCTGCCAAGATGTGAGGGGCAGTCTACTGAAAAAACTACATAAAGATATATTTACTAATAGGGATTTTATTATTAAAGGAAACGTGGTATTCTTCATTCTTTCACAAATCAAAGACTGTTATCCTTCTGAGATTTTTTCATATTATTTTGTCTGTTTACTGTGTAACATTTAGAAATGCAACATTTAGAACTGATCTTCTACTTTTCGTGAATATTGCTATATTTTTGGGTCTAGATACTTTAATGTTTTCCAGCTCATGTACATTATTCCACAAGTGCAGAAGAGCAAGAAATCCATAAAACTAGTCCCAGAGTTTTCACAGAACTGTACTCAGTTCTAAGTGCTCAGCTACCCTGCCAACCTGATCCCCAAAGCTACTGCAGGAATACAGACAAGCTGCATGCCTACTTAAGAGCACATGGGACTCCAGCTGGCCCTGGTAGGATCTGCATGTGTGTTGACTGTAGCCAACTGTGAAGATACGAGCAAACTTTAGGCCTCGCTGTCCTGAGCCAGGGCTAGAGCCAACAAGGATGCGGCCTGAGAATCAGGAAACTATAGAAAGCTCTCTGAAAGCTTAATATTAAAGAGAAAATTCTGTACAGTAGGTAATCTTAAGCTATCCATACCTATACAAAATTAATACTGGTTGCTCTTCTCAACCTAATTGTTTTCTGATTTTCTGCCACTACCCTCAGTAGCAGCAAAGTTCTTCCTTGACTGTGGGAAATCATTACTTCTATTTTTATTTTTGCATCCTGTACCCCTGACTCACTGCTGTGGATTCTAACCTTGATCTTATCACAGGCTTAAGTATTATTAGATTATTATTAAAGACATTGGTCATTCTAGAGAGAGCAGGAAATGTTTACCTTATTTATTATATGCATCACAGCAGTAAGCTGCTCTTCAGTAGTTTCTGTAGCCACTTTGATATTGAGATTCTGGAGGACTCTTTGTAAAATGACGTCATCAAGAGGCTGATGCAGTTGATCAATCAGCCCCCAAACTGGCAAAGAGTCCAAATCTGAGACAATGGTGATGTTAGCAGTACCATACACGTCATCTACTCTGGCCCCCCCAGTCGGATTAGAAAACACAACCTGGAAACGTTTAGGAAATGGATTTAAAGATCCTGTCTTTGGAGTCAGTGTCACATCCAGAAATGCATTTCTCTGTCCAGGTTCAAAAGTCAGTAAACCTTCAGATTTGGCAAAATCTTGTCCTGCAACAGCTGGAGATATGAAGGTCCGACCAATAGCTTCAGGTTTTTGCAGCTCCTTAAAACAAATGAAAAGAGTTTCAGGCAACATGAAGATAGACATGACGGTTTAAAACCAGCTGCTGTTGAACACACATATGTTAAGTGGGTTAAATTTAAATTTGTGAAACCAATTTAAATTTTTTAAATGCCCTTCTTAAGAGTAATATCACAATTACATTAAATGAAGTATGCCCCCAAAGTAGCAATCTGTCACTTATGGTCTGTGGGAATCTAGAGGAAGTATTATACATATTGAAGTCAGCAAATAGGCCCCCTCTCTTTATTTTTCTAGAAAAAATATTATATATATATATATATATATATATATATATATATAAATAAAGCTTTTCTTGGTAAATAGGTCTTACAGAAATGTTAGAACATCAGTAAAGTGAATTCCAGAAGAGTTGATGTAATTTTATGTTTGCAGCAACAAGTCCCTCAATTCAGGGTACAGACAGGCACTGCACATAAGTAAAAACTCTAAAAAAGCCAAGCAAAAGTTTTGGAAATCTGAGCCCAAAATAATATTAATTCATAAAATACTTTGAATTCCCACATAACTATTTAAAAGAAGAACCATCCAGTTATAACCAAAAGCAAAAAATAACCATGCAAGGCAGACAAATGAACTTATCTAGGAATGCTATAGGGCCTCATTTCCCTGCAAAGAGCACTATTTTTACCTTCTGTGAGGTTTGTAGATACTGTTTCATTCTTCACATTCTTGTTCTTTTTGTCAGTTGCCATAACCTTGATATTATATCTGGCAATATAATAAACTTTCCTTAAGTAGAAACTAACATTCTGGGCTATGTATGATTTTTAATAGTGTCTAATCATTTAATAAATTCAGATTATATATTGGCTCAAATATTCTTGAAAAGGTCTCTTACTGTATATATAGAGCAAGGATTTTTCTTTGTGAAACACGAACCCTCTTTTGAAAGAATTTAGTTTTAACTGGTAAAGTTTCCTGATGGAATAAGAAAGATAATTTTTGAGTCTGCAGAAGACTGTAAATCAGTGTGGTGTCTACCTGTTCAGATTTGGTCTAGAACAAGATCTTATCATCTGTGAGGATTCTATTGAGAAGTTTCCTTTTGTTTATCCCTTCCAATTGAGAGTTAGGAAACAGGGAAGTAAGTGGTGACGAAGTGATCGGTTTTCGTAACTAGTGGCCAGAGCAGTGGTTACAAAAACTACATGGCAATGAGATAAGCATCTGTTTCCAGTGTCTTACACTTCCTCCCTGCTGTAAGCTCTTATTTTACATGTACCAGTAGTACCAATATTTTGGTATTTGGCCATGCATGCTAAAATCTTAAAAACTATCCAAATCTGCATTGCTACCTAAAAAATACAAATAGATAAGGAACTGCTCTGTGTATTTTAGCCTAAATACACACTGGAAAGTTAAAAATTCCTTCTCAAATTAACATGTAAATGACAATAACCACTTCCTCTTGGCTGGAAAGAATGTGAAAATTTGTTACAACACATTCTAACTAAAAACAGTGGTCAGCTACTGTGTAATAAATCTATGGAAATGTTGAGTTATCCTATTTAGTTAGAATAGTTACATATGCAATACAGCTATAGAATGCAAGGTTTTGTATATAAAATGGTGATGGTTGTACAGTGATCACACAATGCTTTGTTATAAAAACTGTCCCCTGAAATAATCCTTTTTGGTACAAAATTTAACATACTCAAAGTAGATCAGGCTAAGCACTATTCTAATACAATGGGAAAACTTAGAGGAATCCTTCTTGCAATATGTGCCCTGATGTTGGAGTCACAACTGTAGGTGGAAGGAATAATGTTTTTGCAGCTGTGCTACTTCTGCTAAAGGAGAAACTTTGTCATCTGCCAATAAAAATGCGGTACTCATTTACAGCTAAAAGGGTCAACAGTTAGAACATACAAATGTTAAATCTGTAAATATAACAAAAATGAATGGGGATGATAAAATTCACCTAAGCACAAGATTCCCAATCAGAGAATCTCATTTTTTTTTATTTTTTTTTATTTTTTTTATTTTTTCCCAGAATTACTAAACAACATAGAAGTACTCTAAGACTGGTCTATGTATTAATAAATCTGTGACCTAAGACTGCAGGTATGTTAGTATCTTAATCTTGATAGGCATACTCATCATTAAAAAAACTTCAGAGAATGAAGCTCCAAAAATTGGAGTCTCATAAGAGCCTTAGGACAAAGAAAAGAATGTATTTAATGCCTGACTGACCATACTCTTTAGGGCTACTGAGACATATTACGAACAAAAACAATCTTGACAATGTAATGAAAGCAAATCTTTTTACTAATGGAAAAATGAAGCAACTAGACTACATATGCCCAGCAAATGTTTTACTGTTTCCTGAAAAAAACAAACACTCATTACAGTAAAAGTTACTTTAGAGAATAAACAATGATTTAACAATATGTCAGTCTTACCTGTGTGTTATACCTAACCGTTGTGGTTACAGATGTACTAGAATCTCTGAGCACTTGCAGACTGACTAAAGTTGTTTTCTTATGAGCCACAGCAAAACGAGATCCCACAGCAAAATATACTAAACCACGAGGAGCATCGCTTTCAAGAACAGTTACAAAAGCAAATCTGGAACTGCTGTTCAATGCAGCTCCTGCACTTACAGCATACAACTCAACAAAAAAATATGTTTCAAATTCAGGTACCTGTAAAAGAGGGATGATTTTCATATCATTATAAGGCTTACTACTAGTTACTTCCAGCTTTAAAAAATGTATGCATTATTTTGTACGTGCAATGAATTACTTGTGCTAACACTTATCAAAACTATATTTTTTGAAATGTGCTCCAACCTTCATGAGGTTTAAGACATACAGAAATATTCTGTCTGTTTGTAAATGCAGGCTATTGAATTTTAGCATCCATCTGTCAAAGAATCAATCTAGTCAACTCTACATTCTTTATGCCTGTCTATTGAAAATAAGGAAGACATAGTAAAATTCTGTATGACACACACCGTCTCATCTTTGATTTTGTACCTATAATAGAAACATAAGGTGTTTAGAAATAGATCTCATTACTGAGATTCCAGAAATCAATTGGAAGTATGTCATTTGTACCTATTACATGCACTCATAAAGAAGAAAACTTGCAGAAGAAAACTTGCAAAAAAGTAGTTCTTTACTAGACACTAGTGTTACAGAAAAAAAAAAAAAGAGCATTGAAGATTTTTTTTTTATTATTTTATTTTTTTTTTTTTTAGTGAGCACAGCTTTTTGTGTCAGCTCTGTCCCTTCAGAAATCCTAATTTAATTCTAGAAGAGCTGGAGTCATGCCTTAGCTAACAAAGTCTATATCGCTGACTAAGGCAAAACCTTTAATGCCTAGAATGCTATACAATATGCCATAAAAATGTAAAATATTTATTGAATGTATATATTACTTCATCATTTTGTAATATATTTGTTACTAATTTATAAACTACCTATAACTGGAAGAAGAAATGACAAGTATTCGGGGAATTAAATAGCATATATATTTTAATTGAGTTGTTGTTAACTAATTCTTTAAATTGAATGATTTTGAACAATTGAGGGCAGGTACCAATTTATTGGAATGCCACAGGGACCTTTTGCTCTCCATTTTAGCACCTGTTAGATCAGCACTTGCTGTACAATCATATGATGCAGCAGCTGCTGCACGGCTGTCATTAAATAATCACATCACTCCTTTAGACTAAGGATTCAAAATTCCACTTTACTCAGCAAGGTAGCCTGTGTCCCACTACTGTATATATTTTATTCATTGGCTCTTTCATTTAAAAATAATATCTGAAGAAGGAAGATGGCTCTCTTCCTAACTATGAGAATGCACCCCTCTTATCACCATTTCCTACATCTTGCACTACTTTATAGAACATCATCAGAAAAATGGGGGAAACCTTCTTCAGTTCAGTCATTTTCAGTTCCCTGTACTTCAGCTTTGTCAATATCCTAACTGCTAGGGTAATTTCCTGCAAAGTTTCAGGCTTTTTGAACGCTCTGTAAGAATGAGAACCATTAACACAACATTTCTTAAGTGACTGCTCTAACCTAGATGGTGACTAAATGGTCAGAGATCAGCAGTTTTCACGTATCATTGTGCTAGACCTAGACATGTAAAAATAACAAGTTGTACTAGGAGATTTTTGCCGGATGCGAAGATATTACTTGCAGGATATGTTTTGCATAAGGCGCACAAAGAAGTACTTTGATAGATTTAAAAAATTACTGTTTGGAGGTTAAGAGCATACTGAAATGAGTCCATTCTGTTTTTTGTTATTGTTATGTAGGAATCTGAGACCTGCATTTTACTCTTCAAATTAAATACTTAACTCCTTCCTGAATTTTTACAACGGAAACAGTAGAAGCCTGTAAGTAAACATGTTTGCAAAGGAACTGAGCAGATCTTAAGTTGTCATCTTCAAACCATGTCTACACATCAATTCCTCTGTATCAGAGGGATGTTTCTGTCATCTTGATAAACTGCAATTCAGCAACATTGCTATGTACATAAATGAGCAAAAACTACTCACGTTATCAGGTTTTATTTCAATGGAGATGTTGCATGTTGTTTGACCTGCCACACAGGTAGTGGCTCCCAGAACAGACACTAGCTCATTCTCCAAGTTCATGCCATCCTTCAGAAGGACAACACCTGTTTTATTGAAGGTCACACGCCAAAAGACCTTCACATCTTCAAATGCTCTATAAGCAAATCAAAAGAGTAAACATGTACTGAAAGAGAGCACTATTACTTTAGGAAACAAACCACAGAGGTAATGTGTTCTTTAATAGTCAAAATCAAATAGGTAACTAGGTGAGATCAGCTGAGTAGTAGATTATGTTTGAAAGACAAGGATGTGCCCAAGTACTTTCATTAATACTATAGTAAACATTTGCCTGGTAAGCCAGACAGAATCTGGCTTTCCTGCGAGCTTGAGGAACTTAGAATACTTGAGCATACTTGTCTAAAATACACGTAAATGTGTAACGCACATACGTTAGAATAGCACAGTATCTGTGTGACTGAAGACATAGTGCTGACACTTAAGCATTGTCTTAACTGCTCATTCAAGCATTCCAACCTCCCATCCCAACCTGCCTTATGGTGTAAGTTGAAACATATTTGCATTTTCAATTTCAGTTTTATGATAGCAACAGATCTAGTCACATCTAAAAGCCAGTTTGCCAGATTCAGGGTAATCGTTAGAGGAGCTGAAAGGCAAAGATTTATTACAAAACTCTATGATAACCTCTTCTGCTAACAGCAGCATCCTTGATTCAACAAGCATGTGGGAGGAGCACTTCAATCAGCTGTTGTCTGCACCTGTTTGGTTGTCTTGCAACAATCAGCAGCACCTCTCTGTTCTCAGAGTCTTCATCAAGTACAAGACCACTTTGTACTTCTGGAATGAATCCCAAAATGCCGTTCTGAAGATCACTTCCTATAAAGGAAACAGTTCAAGAAATCAGTTAGCAAGACAGTTAAGCTTGGACTAAATTATGGTTTTAACATGGACAACTCATAAAATAAAAATATAGAATAAAAATAGAAATATAAAATAAAAACTAGGTTTTAAAACTAGAAGACCACCAAGGAGTGCCTTAAGAAAATTTCTTCTAATGTTACTATTCTTAATTTACATTCCGTATCTATCCAGAACTTCAAATGTTGGCATTTCTACATTTTATTTTAACCAATAGAACAGAAGATTCTGAAAGTAAATTCCTTATGAGAATCCTGGCAGCACCCCTGCACATAAGCTTCTATTTTCAGCAGCATTCAGCAAACCGACTGAATTTCTGTCCCATGACTTCCAAGAGACAAGGTGTTACAATAATCAAGAACTGTTTCAAAAAACATACTTATAACTACCTTATGAGATACTCATACTTAGTCTCAGCTATATTATTTTACATCTATCATACCCATCAAAACATATTCTTTCTAAACAGAAATGGACATCAGCATGCCCTTAGACAGACAGCGTCGTCATGGTTGGTTATGGGATAAAGACGGGCTTCTAAGGACATGACTTCAGCTCCCCTATTCAGCCCACCCATAATGTTGTTGATTCCATTCATTTTCCCAAATTGCTACGTTAGGTTTTCTCCTAAATCTTTAATTCAGTGCGAGAAACTATGGAGCTGGAAAACACTGTATTGTTCTCATGAGAATATAAATAGCTTCAGCAAAGCAGCAGTGGAGAAAAAAGAAAGAAAATAAATCCTGGGCTAATGAAGGGAAACTAATGCCTCTTCACAATGCCCCATAAAATCTCACTTCTAAAGGATTTCTCCTTATAGGTACTGACGTTGTTACTCTGCATATGGGAAGGCAACCTAGTTCTGATGCAGTGCAATGTTTAACATCAGTATACAAACCAACGCGTAACAAACTGTGTCTGGTTTTGTGCATGCACAAATATTTAATCTGTGGTATCTTTCTATCTATGTAGTTAAATGCAGATAGATCCTTTGATGCTTCTCCTTAAACCAAGTTGTCTCTTATCTTACTTTGTGCACACGCTGTACTCAGGGTGTAACTCTGGAACATGGTAATACGCTTCTGTGGGATTCAATACAAGTTCAAATTCCCACCCATGTTTATTCACGAACTTATTTGTTTAACCTGCACGTATGGCCAATTGGTCGCTTGTGTGGTGAAGTTCAGAAGCTGTGCACATCCATTTTAAATGATCTGTTCCTACATACCTAATTTTGGTCGCCACATACCCTTACCCAACAGCAAAGTTTAATATCTGTTCCCAACACCTATCTTGCATTGTTAAGGCAATTTTAATAAACAAAGTTTCTGTAAATGCTGTACCTGACATGTAATTTTCTTGATTAGCCTAGTATGTTCCAATTCCCCATTAGTTTCTAGAAGTTCAATTTACATTGCTGTCAAACTTAGTTTATATTCAGTGGAGAAGTCTGATAGATATTGAAAAGCTAAGTTTTTAAAACCCAACAGAAAGTGGAGTTTTCTCATAGCATTGTGCAGTGACAAAGAAAAATTCTTTCCTAGATGTCCACTCAAGCACATTCTTATCTTCTATCTTCAGAAGCAGAGGGTAACTAAACCTCAGAGTTGAATTACGCAGTATCCGGATGTGAAAACACATTATCCTGTTTTTTACACCTCACAGAAACCCCACCCAGTGTGAAGGCGACAAAATGACCAAAAAACAACCAAACAAAAAAAATGCGATGCCACTACATGTGAAACAAAACCACTCAGACTTTCCATTCATGAAGGGAAACTGGACAAGAGCAGAGATGAGCAGGATCTGTAAATGCATTTTGAGCTATATTGCTAGGGGATTTATAGTGGGGTTGGGTGTATTAAATGTCTTCTCCAATCTGAAAAACTCAAGATTTGGTAACATAATATCCTGTTTATTGTTCAATAGAAATGCCATACTTCTTACCTGCAATAATTACTGTAGCAAAAGCAGCAAATCCATGTTCATCCTTTCCCTCCACAATCCGAGCTCCACATTCAGGATCTGAGAGGAAAACATAGAACAATTCCTGTCCTTCAGGCTCATCGTCATCAAAAATTTTTATGGACACCTTGCTTTCTGTTTCTCCATCCAGCAAAGTCAGAGAGACTGACTGTTCCTCAAAATCTTCTCCTTCCATTGCCCATGTGAGGTTTGATTTTCCATAAGCATTTTCAAAAGGATAGGAATCTATTCCACTCTGTGCACTTGCTCCACCAAAAGTTTTAACAATTACTTCAATATTACCAGTAAAGCCCTGGGTCCTCCTGATACTAATTATTACTGCGTTGGGGGTACTACTGTTTGTGTCTTCTTCAATATAAGTCAACTCTGGCCCCAGACTCAGTATTCCATGAAGAACGTCATTAGCCAGGATATTAATTTTTGCAACACTGAAAGCAGGATTCAAACGTGGACTCCAATCAGGCTTCACAGGTTGAAAATCTAAGATTTCCACAGCAGTCAAATTTACGAAAAAAAATTCCTCCATTTCAGAAACAGCATCATTGATTATTGATATTTCTATTGTGGCATTTGTCTGAAAATGTACAAATGTTAGCTCTCCATTATAGATAGGTGTAAAGTCCTCTAGTGGTTTGGCACTTCCTGGAGTGGTTTGATATGTCAGCTTAGTGAGATTACTTTGAAAACCAAACAATCTTTGGACATGCAGTGTGACTGTCTGAACATCTTCTTCAACTGAAACAGATGTTGAGTTAAGAGCAAACTGAAAGATCCCCATTGGCTCAATTTCAGCTGTTGTAAATCCTGACCTGAAACAGAAAAGAGATTGAAGCTGAGTGACCAAACATGAAATGTGAAAATTAAAACACCCAAGCAGAACAGCTTCCATTGAACAGCCAGTAATGGCTGTAAGAAAGAAAATCAAAAGAAAAATGTGTAATAGGAGAGGGAAGAAATAGCAGCCATACAAGGCAAGATGTAAGGAGGTTCTTTGGAAAATGTTTTTGGAATGATTGTGTCAAACAGCCTTCCACAGGCTTAACATATCCTGAGTCAACACAGAATACAGAATAAAGGATAAATTAAATAAGGCCTTCCTGAGAAAATGTAGAGGGAAGGGAATGTATCATGTATTTCTACTGCGGATACAATACAGGAAGATATACTGCAATACAGCCACTCTGAGTAATAATAGTTTTAACCATAGCATGCACTTCCTGTACAAGCAGAAAACCATGGACTAAACCAATGCCAGCAGATCTACTATTTTAATTAGGAAGCAAAAGAAGGATGGAAGCTATTTTAAGACTTACAGTGGAGTTTTGAAGTACTAACGTCTCCCTCCCAATATTACTCATAGTATTTTTTCCAGATCTGAACCCCATTAGTAATATCAATTTGAACTCTATTATGTTCATGTAAAATATATCCCCTTTTTACGAGAAAAAAGCACAGATGACAACTGGGTTATTCTGCTTTCAAAAGAGCCTTTACTAAACCTTGGATCTTACACTTACCTCTAAAACTGATCCAGTAGTCAGTGCTATGGGTTACCAAATAGCACTGCAAATACAGTGTGCAATTTTCATTAATGAAGTCCATAAAGTTCCATCACTAAGGGAGTCAAAAACTCTTTAAAGTAATGGTCAGCTTTGCCTCCCTCACAATCTTGTCTGAAGTTTTCAAGAAAACACCATTCTTGTACACTCAAGATTTTTAACTCACATGGTAAATAGGTGCTCTGAGGACACCAGCCCACAGTACAGGTCTAGGAGAACAGGGCAGTCCAAGAAGTTTAGCCATCCAGCTCATTCCTTACTTCCTTCAGATTTGCCAGTAAAATTGTAATGTGAAGAAGCAAATACCTTTCTCCATACATAGTGTTGTTCTAGACCCATTCATATTATACCATTTTTAATCCATAAATTATCAATAGATGAAGAAGAATGAAAAGAAAGTAATTTGAAGAATAGATAACAGCCGAGCTGAGTTGGAAGCCTATAGCAAATGTAATGGTTTTGCTTTTAAGATCACACAGATGTGTGCACATACACACACACATACGTATATAAAATGACTGAAGTAGTTTCTAAGCATATTGCTCTCTACAATTACCTGAAAGGGAGTTGTGGGGAGCTGGGGGGGTAGGCCTCTTCTAGCAGATAACTAGTGATAGGACTAGAGGGAATGGCCTCAAGTTGCACCAACAGAGGTTTAGGTTGGAAATTAGGAGAAATTTCTTCTCAGAAAGAGCAGTCAGGTGTTTGGACAGGTTGCACAGGGAGGTGGTGGAGCCACCGTCCCTGAGGGTGTTCAAGGAGAGGTTGGACGTGGTGTCTGGGGACATCATTTAGTGGGTGACATTGGTAGTAGGGGTGTGGTTAGACCAGGTGATCTTGGAGCATTTTTCTGATCTTAATGATTCTGTGATTTTTGTTTCAATTTATTTAGAACAGTGTTTGTTACCTTAGATCATCTAACTACAGATTTTTGGGGAGACTAATGAAAACTCTTAAGAGTCCCTTTCATTCTTCAGCTTCCTAACTAAAGCTGTCAATCCTAGCCCTTTATTTTCTTAACTGTCCCCATAGATTGAGATATGTCCCAGACACCATGGATCCCACTGGCAAGAAACAGACTGCAATTTGAGACAAGCCTCAGTTTTGATAATGTCAGGTCTGCAGTACTGATAATTGATTCCAGCTGAAACAAGATTTATGAATTTATCAGAAAAGGCACTACATCTTCCTACCTATCTATAATTTAAAAGGGATTTGTATAAGGCATATTCCTGCATGCTGGATCTTGCAGTATATGTGCAACTAAAGGTTATGAGTAATAGCCTTACCTCAGGCGAGCCCCACCAGAGGCATTGCTGTGCACCGATGTTAAAGAGATGGCAAATGACTCACATTTGTTTATGCGTGGAGTAGCCTGAAATGAGATTACTTTACTTTTCTCACCAGGTGAAAATAGAACAGTACCTGAAATAAAAGAGACGCAAGAAAGAGAACACAATTCAAAACCACTAAATAGGAATCCCCATCTTACCTGGGAATATACTGAGGCAGAACCTCTAAAGGCAATTTCACCCCATTTAGGAAGAAGAAATCTGCACAGGCATCTTTTTTATATAAAGTTGTACATCACTGTACAACATTGTGCTTACCTCTCAGACATGTATCTAAGAAGTTTAGCTCTTTTTTTTTTCTTTTTTTTTTTTGTTGTTCATAAAATGAAAATATTGCTTACAGATAAAAATCAGGTCATACAGTTTCATCATAATCACACTTCATTAATAGAGGAAACGTGTGCAGGTACCAATAACTAAAAGGTAGTGTCACCACTTAAACCACTTTCACAGCTCTTTCCTCAGAGAGTACTTACCAAAGGAAGGAGTAATATTGCCTGGCTGAGCAAAGTCAGTGATCAGGTCTGGTGGGTATCCTGAAATCCAGTTAACTGTTACAGAGCCATAAACTCCCTTTCTGGTTATGACAGCCTGACCTGTCCCTGCTACAATGTTTGTAAGTCGTAAAGTAACAGATTCAAAGCCAACCTGTGGAAACATCAGTTTCGATAGAGAAAACTGAATAAGAATGGACAATATGTGCAAGTGCACTATATATTTTGAAGCAGTCATTTCATAATCATAAACGTAGTTGTGACAAATACAGATATCATATGCATGTGTGTACTCTCTCTACTTCTCCCTCTCTTTCTCCACCTTCCTCCCTCCCTTGACAAGTCTTTAACCAATCCACTAAATCTGAGATTTTTGAGAATTAGATGTCAGGGAAATTAACAAATATTACTGAGATTTCAGTACTAAAAACACTAAACATAGCATTCTGTATTTGTTGTTTACAACAAATACCCTTAATATGCACGGTAATAGCTGTAGTACTACACATAAATGCACAAAGCTAGAATAAATTACTGTGTATCCAGTAAAAAGTTGTTGCCATATGAAATTGCTAATGGAAATATTTTTGCTAGTATAATCTACTTTTCTTTCAGTTTAAGAAGCAAATTGGGCTAAAAAGATAATTCTCACATTCTAAAAGCACTGATAATTGGATATATATTATATAGTAGTATATAATATTTACAGTAAGGCCATTTAAATTAAGTTCAATTATAAATTAAAAGAAAGAACAGGGCTTCAAGAAAAAAAAAAAAAAAAAAAGTAATTAAAATATAAGCAAAGTATGAAGGCCAAAACCTCAGCATGCTTTTGTCTTTGCCTGATACCTACCCACTGTATCAGAATACACAGATTCTCTTTTTTCACTATCATATAAAGTAGACAGAAGCAGAATTTCTCAGACAATAGCCAAACGTATTGTCAACTGCTTTAAAAAAGAGCATGACATCTACCTCTTTTTGCACATACCACTGCATACATGCAATAATCTAATTTTGGGGAACTGTACTTAAAGGAAATCATTGTCCAGAATTATTTTTTTTTTCTTTAAGTCTCAGAACTTTCGTTTCATATAAACAAAAATATAAATTAACCATAATATTTACATTATTTACTGTCGCTTTAAAAATATATATCAAAACTAATAGATGAAGAGACATTTTCAAGCAATACTAACAAATTTGTGTAAGAATTTAAAAAAAAACATTTCCAGAAAAGTTGACACATAGTATAAATAATAGCTGGAAAAATTGCTCTTTAAATTGGCTGCAATTACAAAAACTTTATGGTGTCAACTGAATCGTCACAGCAGTTATCTTTTGTAATGCAGTGTGGTAGCTAGGCTATACTGTAGCCTAAAATGTTATACTGACCTGTGAATTGGCAGCTTCCTCAGGAATCAGCAGAACAGCTGACTTTGCTTCTCCTAATATTTTAGGCACATCCTTGGCACCTCCCTCAACCAGGGTTACATTAATCAGTTCCAGAGTAAAATTCAAGCCCAGTAAAAGAAATGCCTTTGAAAGAGAGAATTTAAATAAAAAGGTATAAATTTAATTCCACTGAAACGTGAGATCCACCACTTCAAAGAATTAAGCAGCAGACCGATGTGCCTCTTTTATTCCACTTCCATACAAAAGCTGTGTTTTCAAGACAAGCATTTTATTGATTACCTTTCTCAAAAGAACTACAGATAAAACATCAGTGTTGTGAATGCGATTGATCAGCAGTTTGTTAGGCTGTGAATTTGTAAAGCAACTACTGCCATTTTAATAAATTGTAACTGACAGAGTCGGCCTCGCCTTGATTTTAAACCTTATGATTCACCACAGTGCGGATGTAAAACAGTAATAATAAAAAACTAACTGGCAACACAGAGAACTGATGACAACGTATCTGCTGCTTCACGTGTCAGCAGCACCAGATCACTATTGACAATCCAAAATGGAAACTTGAGAAAGTATTTGGATGCATATAATAATAAAACATTGAAATGATAATAATGCTTATCAGTGATGGAAGGAAAAACTGAATATATGAACATATGCACCACTGTGATTTTGTAAGATTACGT
Source organism: Oxyura jamaicensis (assembly GCF_011077185.1). Lineage (NCBI taxonomy): Eukaryota > Metazoa > Chordata > Aves > Anseriformes > Anatidae > Oxyura > Oxyura jamaicensis. Next base: position 79,426,050 of record NC_048926.1, on the reverse strand, counting down.
AAAAATATGATATTTAACTCCACTTCTATTCCATAAATTCATAACATTAAAAAAACTTCTTTGATATTTCTTCACAGTGGATGCTGTTGAGTCTAGTTATCTTATTACAGATTTGTACTGTGATTAAGACAAAAGTAAACAATAGATATCAAATAATCTAAAAGGATAATACAGACCTGGCTGCTTATTGGCACTCTTTTCACCCCAAAGCTGGCACCATCTTTTATGGCGAGGTATCCCTCCTCATCCCCAGGTGCAGTTAGTGCTTCTTTGTGATGAGACAAGATTTGGTACTGAATGACCACTTCTCCAAATGCCCCAGCATGCCGAGTTACGTTAATCTGAACATACCGATGGAGATCTCTCTCTGTTAATACCGACTGCTGATCAGAGTACAAGGCAAACACCCCATGGGGATCATCATTCGCAAAAACATTGATCTTTGAAGTTCTTCTGTCTTGGTCTAAATCTGCTCCACCTTCTACTGAAATTAGCTGCACTATGTAGCTCTCATCTAGTTCTGGAACGTCATCAGGTAACAGGTAGATAACGATCTCAGCTGCACTCTGCTGGTCAGCAATGACAACAGATCCTTCTGTCATAAGAAAGTCACCCGTGATGTCAGATTCACTACGTATTTCCCAGTAAACCTGAAATGAGTTTAAAAAATTAACAAAACAGAAGAAAACAAGATTACCCACAGAATCAGAAACTTTTATATTCAATATTCAAAATAGAGAGGATATGGAACAGAGTGCCTTTAAGTAGCTAAATTAGAAATTGTTTTAGATATGCACAGGAAGAGACATACAGGCTGCCTTGCAAAAGGAGTGTGTGTTTTTTTTCTCTAAAAATGTAACTTTTTCATTTGTATACCTTCAGAAGATTTATTTAAAACTGCAGAATCTCTGAACAGTGTTCAAAAATTATTTTTATTTTTACACCATGATTATCCCTGCTGTTTTTCCTCCCTTCAAGACCCCTCAAAGCGGTCAAGAGTCCTCATTAAACACAGCAGATGCTTTTGTTAATTGAAATAATTATAAAAATAAATAAATAAAAATAAAAACTTGTTAAAAATGCAGACTTCTAAAATAATTTAGTTAAGTAACAATGTGATGATTCAAAAAAGTCCATTCTTACCGTTAAGTACAGCTGGAAAACAAGTAAATTGTGAGGGTCTCAAAGAAAGCTTACTAAAAAAGGATGTTCTGTTCTGTCCTCCCATCAAAAGCACAAGGGGAGACGGACAGAGAAAGGCGAGAGACAAGCACTGCATTACTGTTTTTCTTTTTTCTTGATCAGCAAAGAGACTGAATCTGACTTTCCAAACCACAAGTACTGAATCTGAGCCCCTTGCTAAAGTCAGTTGACAAGAGAACACTTCAAAAATGAATTTAAGCAACAAGCAATTGAAAGTCATGGAAAAATGATTTCCTTTGTCCTCCATATGTTCATACTGATGATTTCAGGTTGTACTGCTTATTAGGAAAACAAGAAGAGTGAGAGTACCGTTATGTTTCCCAAAGTGCCCTGAATTCGTCTGAGAAACAGTGGAATACTTTGTGGCCCTTCCAATGCTGAGGGTTCTGTATAGTTCTTCTCAGACAACGATTCAGGAGCAAACTCTACGATTCCATTGGGATCACCAAACTTCTGTATCTGTAAAAAGGCAAGGAAGCAAACAAAAAATCAGAAATGTAGACTGCGTTATGTTCTTGCTCCAGTCATTAAGGTTTTTGTTGCCAGGTTCTACAGGACATGTATCTACTAGCTCTTCATAAAAGTTTTCTCTCTTAAGATTCAAGAATACAGTAGCAGTTAAAATAGAGACTGTGAGGAGAACAACGACAACAAAACCAGACAGAGACAGGACCATGAGGATATGAGAAAGGAGTGATATCAAGCTCACATGCACATGAAGCAAGACTGCTACATGAAATGTGTGGATGCCTTGCTCTTCTGTGAGATCCTACAGTGATACCTGGAGAATTGAGAAGATTCTAAACTGAGGAGTCAAAATATGAGGTTTTCAATGAAACGGCAAGCTTGGGCTTTAATTAATTCAAACTTCATATGAAAACAAATGGCAATGATGATTCTATCCACTAAGTTGAGCCTCACTCAACTGTAAACAACTTGTACTTTAAAAATTATCTAAATACATTTGAGAGAATAAATTAATTTTGAAAGGATTTGGAAAACAAATCTCCTGCAGCAAGACACAGAAGAAAAAACACATTTCCCCTTTTCAGTTTTCAGCAAACCTGCCCAAGCCTGATTGATGGAAACAAATGACAAAAGCAGAAGGGTACATTTATGAGAAATCCTTGCTGCAAATTTATTCTGAAAATTTTTCTGCGAATAAAAACTTTCAAAAAAGGACTAAAAATCCAATGTACCTTCTAAGGCTGCCCTCTACCCTCGAAAGACCTGAAGAGAAATGGAGGAAACAGTATACATACAGAACCAAGCAGCAGTCACTTGGATTGGTTTTGTGTTCTCACGACACTGATGTAGTACTGCCAGACCTAAAGGCTATGTAAAGAAACAAAGTGTTTCACCCTACGTTAGCTCTTCACAAACATCAGTGCCTACTGAGAAGAAAATTCAATGGTATGCAGGGTGAAACACTCCATTCTGAGGAAAAAAACCTAGGTCCCTGACAGAGAACATGAGGAGTGTGTGGAAACAGGAGCTAATTCCATCAATATATTTCTCTACAGACAAGAAAAACAATTAAGTCCAGTTTATAGGAAAGATTTTTCTGACTTCTATAAGAAGTCTCATAAATATTTCCTTAACTGCAGTATCCCTAGAGCAAGGATTTGCCCTTGACATCTCCTCTGCCTTCTCCAACATACGTCTCCCCTGCCTATCTGTCCTGCTCTGTGATTTTCTCATTTCTTTTACACAAGCTAGCTATAGGAGAGGTAGAGGTCAAAAAAGGGAACACGCTGGCAGTTAGGAATGAAGATTCAATCCATGCTCCAACAAAATTCTGCAAAAAAGAGGGCCAGGTCAGGACTTATGTACCAATTATTACTGATAGATTATTTACTTTTTCTTTTCTTCTTCCTTAAGAATTAAAGCCTTTACAATACATATGGGTAGTACAAGGGACAAGAAAGCCAAATGACAGACAATGCAATTGGTATGAATAATTTTTAAAAGTTTTGCAGGATAAATACCAGTATCAACAGAGGTCTCAGAAAAAAAGAAAAGCAATAATGACTTACTATTAGTGTAACATTGTTTGCCTTAGGATCTATTTCTGTTTCACCTTTCCCAAGGCTCAGTCTAATAACAAATATTTCCTGAACTTCAACTTCTTCATGAGGATAGAGTTGTAGATTAATCGTTCTCAGACCTCCTTCTCCTTCCCCAAAATAAAATGATCCATTCACAGGGTCACCAATGTCATTATTCAATGGAGATAAAACCTCTTCTGAATTGGGTCCTAAAATGTCCCAATTAATCTGTGGAAGATATCAGTCTTAGATTAAGAGTGGTGATAGTAGCCCCCCAAGGGGGAGAAATGACAGAGTACCATAAGCGACAAAAAAAAAAAAAAAAATACTGAATCTGGTAAATAGCTATATTAATATCTTTGTTGCTAATACTGTTCCTAGTAAATTGCTTGTGGGAAATCACACAATCCTTTAGAAAAATAAATGCAAAAAATTAGAAAAGGACATTGTGAACAGATTGTTACAATGCCAGTTTATGAATTTTTAAATATTAGTAACTAGAAAAGTAGAGAAATTGAAGTTTCTTTACTAAATAATGGGAAATATACAGGCCAGTTTCTATTTCTCTCTTTCCAGATTTGTTTTGCAAAGCTCCCCAAGTGAGTACTCATTCCCTGTGAAAAGTGGTATGAAGACCTAAAATGACAAGCATTTACTTAGCAACCTGCAAGAAGTTTTTAATTCCTCAAATCATTATCCATACTTTTTCAGCCTGATTAAAGCTACTATTTTTGAAATTTCCTGTAATTAGATTTGGTTTTGAGGAGTTCATATTCAGCATTTTAACTATATTTTTGTTTTGGTCATTTTCATTGTTTCCCAGTTTTCTCAAATTTATTTTCCAGTTAAAAAGACAAAGAAGATTCATAATTTTTACATGGGAAGAGGGAGAGCTCATGGTCTTTAATGCCAATTTTCCAGTCATTTGCCAAGACTGTGAAAGACCTACCTTTCTCTGTCAGTGGTCTGGGACAGAGTAAAACAAACAAACAAACAAACAAAAACCTTGAAAATTCATATTAAACAATTTACTGAGAAAAATGACCTGCACTATGAAGTGATTCAACTGAATTAAAAGAAATTGCCTGTGCATGAAATTAACCATACTTTTGACAGGGTTAGAAGCTGGAAAAGGCTTAAAACAAAGCACAAAAAAAAGCAGAAGGAGAAATAGAAGAAGAGCAGTTTAACTACATTTTCTGTTATAGTGCAACTACAATAAATGCATAAAAAAGCTGAAATTATCTCACCACAAATCAGTCACAAGCTTTTGAAGGAAAATGGAAGAGTTTTTTGACCTTGTGACTAAAAAGCATCCAGAGTCTTTGACAGTGAGGGCCTACCTGTGTGTCTCCTAACAATCTCCCAGTTCTTTCCAGCACCAGGGACACTACCCTGGGTACATCAGGATTGGGAAGAGTAATTCGGCTTTGGTTGAGAAATCGGACAATGCCCTGGGGGGAGTCGCTTTTAGCAATAGTGATCTGGCTCACTAGGTGGAGCCCAAGGACTGCTCCACCAGTAGCTCCGGTGAGCTGGATTTCAAATTGCTCTGCAAATTCACTGTATGGAAAGAAAAAATAATAATAATAATAATAAAAAGAGAGAAAGAGAGAGAGAGAGAGAGAGAGAGAGATTATTAGGTATCCAAGAAAAAAACGTTTAAAATATATTTAGTAATTCAATTAGACATCTAATTGGATCTGTTTGAAGACACACAGAAGTCAAATCTGTACACATGTAATAGAAGATTATTCTCATTTGCACAGAACAGTGGTATCTGAAATAAAAATAAGGTTCTTCCTATTCATGTTAAATTAATGTGTTGTTTTGAATTTTTTTAAAGCAGTGAAAAAATATTTTATTATTCACAGTAGTACTATTAACACCTAATAGTACAGACAATGTAACAAAATGTCTTGGTTTTGCATAAAGTTTTACATGAACTATGAAACAGTAGTAATAGTATTTTTCCCTTTTGTATTTAGACGCCTTTTTCAGCACTACAGCAATTTGCTGCAGCACTGGATTCTCAGTACGGAAGCACTGCAGCAATTCATTCTATTCTATGAATCTGCTTTTTAATTCCCATTCTACATGCAAGCATACTGCTCGTTTCATAAAAATAAATAAATAAATAGATAAAACGACTTCTAAAAAGTAAATTACCAAATAAACATCAGAAAAAATTAATTACCTTTCTTCATCATCAATAATAGAGATGTAAATAAAAGTCTGGTTCTGGCCATGATTAAAAATGACAGAATTATTGTGGATTATATAGTCAACACCACTAGGAAGTGCAGAAATGCTTCGAGAAAGAAAATCAGCTGTTACATAGCCATAAGTTCCACGCTTCCTCAGAACAGGAATCATGATTACTCCAGCATCTTCCTCCACTGCAAGAATAATTGAGATAGAAGGTTATCACAGGTATGTGATATCAAATCTTTAAGTATTGTGTACATCAGCCCATTTACCTTTCAGTACTCACAAACAGGATTTTCTGAAGCTACTGTGAGCATTACTTTTGAAAATTGAATACAACACATCTAACACCACGTTAATAGCAGCAAGCAGATGTTTCTTGTAGCACAGTAGCACATGCTTCTTTAATCAAGATGAAATGAGGTTTATGTTCTAAGAACTTCCTCACACATTTTTCCCAAACTTTTAGTTGGTGATTAAAGTTAGTGTAGGTATCTTCTAACAACCAAATCAGTAATAGGAAAAAAAAAAAAAAAAGTGTTTTACTCTGCTATAACCTCATTTGTGCAAATGACAGTTTACTGTTCCTTTAAAATAAAATATTACATTTTAATGTTCTTTATCATACTATAGTAGCTCATTTTATCCTCAAAGATTATGTAAAAGCAAATCTTTGGGATTATGGAAAAGTCTACTCAATGTGATAAATGAACAACACTTCAAATAGTTTTTAAACAGTTAATTAAGCAGAGAGACTACTATCTTGAGAATAGCTTGGGTTTGTAAGAAATATTCAAAAGCAACCTGAAATGGAGCTAAGTTAAGAACCCACCAGAATACTGATAAGGAATGAAATTATTACTGCTGATATGAAAGGTCAATTCATTTCTTACATGTTTTTACTGTCTTCAAGGGAGCAATATACAGGTTTCAATTGTTGTTCATAGGCATATATATCAAGTCACATTAGTTATAATTTTTAATGAAAATATAAACAAAGAAATATGTAAGTGAAGCAATGTTTATAACTTTGTATAGTAATTTCCACCTAGAAATACCAAAGTAGTTTCAGTATTAGTGTTGAATGTCCCAGATGCAACTTGAGAATACAATGAGTCATGGGAGACCAATTCTGTTCTTACGATGAAAAACAATGAAATGTGTAGTGGTCTTTCCCTCCTGAGCCCTCGCTCTCAAATTTATTGCCCCAGGTACATAAGTGAAAAAAGTAAATAAATCTGCACAGTCATGCTTTTACTTTTCTCACAGTGACAGAAAGTATGAAGAAAAAGTACTCAAGAACTTACTTACAGATGGTTATATAGTTTGTATTGGAACTCAGGGTAGATGGTGAAAGGTAACTCATAAATTTGTGACCTGGCTGCAGGTTATCTTCTAAGCTACGCTGAAAAGTTAGAGTAAACCTACCTTGTAGATGGATGTACTGCGGATCAAATTCTATGATGCCTTCTGCATTGTCACTTTTTGCAATAGTGACTCGTACTGTGGAGATATTTCCAATTATAGGGGGTTGATCCACCTGTAGACCATTTTCTTTTATGGTAAAATCAAATCCACTTGCAAGAACATAGCAAATAAAATAAAAGAAAAATTAAAAATCATGTTAAAGTTTTAAGATGCATGTATGACAATTTAATGATTACCACAAATACTTCTACTTTCCGAGTGCAATCAATGAAGACTTTTTGGCCACACCTTCTAAAACTATTATATATCTAAAAATAGTAGTTTATTTCCAGATATATATATTTCATTTTTTTATTTCTCATTTTATCTTTTTTTTTTTTCTATTTGTACTTAATGCAACTTGAAACTCTAGCAAATATTAATGAGCTCATAATCTAAGCAAAGATTAGCTATTAGTGACACCTATGCATTACACATGACAGCGTGCTTTCAAAATGAAGCATTAAGATTTTGAATCAGGAAAAACTTAGCTGGTAATTTTTTGCAAAGGTCAATCCCATTGCTATCTTATGACATGGCTAATACAATGCCCTGTTTGTGTACATCTCTGTTATAATATAAGACTTTGTTAATCTTTCCTAATACAGTCACTGTTAATACAGAATATTAATACAATTTCTTACAGAAACATAAATTAAAAAAGCTAAAGGGAATTCTACAAAATTTATTTGCACACCAGTGGAATTCCACAAAGGGACAAGTTGCCACATGTGCATTTTTATTCCTGGTAACATATTCACACATAGAAGAATCTACTGCATCATGAATGCAGGGGCTTTAGTTTTCATTCATTCATATGAAGTGAGATATACAGCAACTCCAGACACTGCATATTTACTGGAATTCATATGCAATGTGGAAAATCCAAATCGTCGGTCATTCAAAATTAGGACATTACATTAGCCCAGTAGTGTTTTCAGATATGACAGAAAAGTCGTATCTAAACCTGGGATTTCCATGAATGACAACTATACTTACTCTAATATTAGACTTCATAGTTACAGGTGCAAAAATATTATTTTAAACATCAACTTCCTGAGGAATATGACAATGTAATTTCAGCCACATATGGCAGTACTGTCTTTTTATCATGCAACTTTGTGAGAGTTATCTTAATGCTCATCTATTCTGATTTACTACAAGTATTACAGGTTGGGAAGAAACACCATATCTGGTGTTTTATTTTAAATAATAATGACTTATATTTTTGACAGAATGCAAGAGATGAACTATATACAGAACATAAAAAGAAATCAAACAGAAATGTATTTACCATGCAGACCTGAAAGTCCCATATTGTTACATCTGCTTGAGATGTAGCATTGTATTTTTTGTATTCTCTCTTTTGGTAGAAAATATTCTTTCTGGTATTTCTAAACCACATCTTGTATTTGTAACTTTATAAGCATATCCGAATTAAACAATCATATTTTACTTATCACAGTGTGTATGACAGTCTTGTCAAACCTTGTTTTCATACCTTTTAACATATACAAAGCATACTTTTCATGGAATGGATGCAACATATGGGCTTTTATCTTTAATTAATCTCAATCAACAAAATGTATATGCTAATGTTGAAAAAACTGAGATAATCATTTCTATCATGATCTGTCTTATGAAATTTTACAGTAAAACAGCCGAATACCAGTGCTGACTTTAGACAGCTAGATGAGATCCCATATATAGCATGTTTTCCTGTTTGTCATTGACCTTGTATTCCATGGGGAATTTGATCTTTACCTTCCTTCGACTTCCACTTTGGTAATCATCACTGAAAAGTCTTCAGGACCTTCAGGAATGTCATCATCATGAATTTCAACCACAATCATTTTACTGTGCTCATCTGGTTCAAACAACAACTCCCTTACCATGGGAGTGAAATCAATTCCCTCCTCTGCAGTCCCATTTATTATTTGAAACCAAAGACGCACTCTGCCATAGCATCCCCTGGAACGCACAATAGTGACGTTAACCTGAGGGGAAAAAGGCACTATTAAAAAAAAAAAAAAAAAAAGACTTTGCTTTTCTATTATAATTGCATTTAGAAGTGTTCTAAAAGCATATTTTCAATAGATTCTGATAGATAACAATATCTGTCTTTAATAAATACAGAGTATATGCAATATAGTAGATGGCAGTCTTTCTCAGAGTTATTAAAATTCTCCCAAAACCTCAGATGACCATCAAGGAGACTGTGCTAAGATAAATACAGAAAACTGTTGATTTATTTTTCTTCTAAAGCTTAGCTTTAGAAAATAGCAAGAATACTGGTATCTTTGCATATTTAACATATGAAGGAACTTTAATCTAATACCCATTTTTCTTCTTCTGTTATTTGCATTAATTCCTTTGAAAATGTAAATTCTCCATAAGGAAAATCACTGGCAGCCATAGTGATATTTGCTTTGCTGCTGGATTCATTTATGAGTGCTCCATCACTGATTCTGGTTAGCTGAAACTGGTAGTGACGCTTCTCCTCAGGATGGTTGTCATCTACAGCCTAGAGAGAAAAAATATTGAAAGCTGTAATTATTTAAACTATTTCCTGGGTGAGATTTATAATTAGTTTCTAACCAAGTTACTACCTAACTTAAAGGAAGTGCTCAAAATAGCTGCTCATGTAAAAGCTCTCATATACCTGTATGAGAACAACGGCTGCAGACTGCCTGTCTTGCATTGTCAAGGTCCCCGATATCTCAGTAAATTCCTTATGATGAGGAGGTGTTATATTCCAATATATTAAGATCTCACCAAAAAATCCTGGGCCACGTGTCAGGCTGCAGGTAAGAACACAAACACAGATTTTATTTTCTACCTTTAATAGTTAATATTCAGTCCAGAGACAGACAGTGTATCACATTGTTGTGCATGACAGAAATGCTATTTGCACTGTGAAGATGAGTTCTAATGTGATGGCTCACTATGAAGATAGCTCACTTTACAATTCTCTCTTCAGAGAGAGAACATTTCTGTACTTTTATTTCCCTATGTTGTGAGGCATCTTAAGCTGTGTATTTACAGAGAGCGCGACAGTTTCCTCACACTTACAGCCCAAAGATGGGGACTGAAAACTGAACATTATTTGTTCCATTGTGCATTTTGAGAAACAGTTGTGCGTAGCAGAAGCAAAACAGGACTGAAAGGTAATGCCCCCAGGCAATTTGTTTCTACGATACTTCAGTACTACAGTGAGACTGCTGTATGTTGGTTCTTTAAAAACCTAAAGCCTAATCCTGTTCATGACATCAATTAACTAAGTCATGGCAAAAATTTGTCTATACCTAATATGATCTATATGGCACAACTACTGCTGCACAAAGCATCCCTTTATCTTTCATGTGTCTCAGGGAAGCATGAGAGAGTTTTGCTCATATTTGAGGTTCTACCACAGAAAGTTTCATACTCCTTTTTCAGTAGAACCACAGAAACATTCAGTTGTGTGGGTTGGAAGGGACCTTTAACAATCATGTTGTTCCACCTCTTGCCACGGGCAGGGACACCTCCCCACCAGCCCAGGCTGCCCCCAGCCCCGTCCAGCCTGGCCTTGGGCACTGCCAGGGATGGGGCAGACACAGCTCCTCTGGACAACTTTTCGAGCGCCTCATCACCCTTATAGTAAAGAATTTCTTCCTAATACCTAATTTTAAACTGCTCTCTTTCAGTTGAAAACCATTACCCTTTGTCCTATCACCACAGATCCTGCTAAGAAGTCTTTCTCCATCTTCCTAAGAAGCCTCTTTAAGCACCGAAAGGCTGCAATAAAGTCTCCGAAGGTATGGTAACATCTTCATTTCTTTCTCCTGTTTTCAGCTGACTGACTCTGTAGCAAAATAATTGTACCTTGTTTCAACTAAAGAAACAAGTTACCACTTTGGTTTTGCTAACCATCATAGCAAAATGACAAAAAAAATGGTCCAGGAACCAGCACTGGAAAGCACAATTAATCTTGAAATGTCATTGGTTCCTTTCTTTCAATTAGAAATATTTTTTTTTCTTTTTCCTTTAATAAATTCAATTTGTAAATAATTTGAAGACTAAGAATATTATTTGGGTCTCCCCAATCATACTGAACGGACTTGACACACAGACAGCATATTCTGCCCTCCTTTAAAAATACACATCTAACTTTAAAAATAGTTCTTGTTTTAGAAGTGATAATGAAATGCAGCTCTCAAGAAATGGTTGCCAAATGTGGAGTCTCACAGCTTCTCAAACTGAACTGTTGTCCTTTCTTTGAAAAAAATAAGTGATGTACCCACCTAATAAGAGCAGTTCCATTGTAATTTCCAGAAGGTTCTCCAATCAAAACGTGCTTGGATGAATGGGCTATCCCAACAACCCCAGAAGCTCCTTCATCACCCATAATAATGATGGTTGCCTGACCTGTGAAAAGAACATAGCTTCTATGATAAATAAATAAAAAAATACAACAGAGAGCTAACTTGAAAATGTTGTGAATTTTAAGGAGACTCTATGGAATCCTTGGACATTTGCAAAATATGATAGGATAAGGCCCACAGCAACTTGACCTAATTGAAAAGTCTCCTGTTCCCTGAACAGGGCTTTCCACTAGATGATCACCCTTGAAGGTCCCTTACAAATGAAACTAATCCAAGGTTCTTACAGGTCTGAAGCTGGTTTTGATTGTTGCTTCTTCTTGTTAGAAAGTTCTTTTTACACAATGTTAACTCTTTTGTGGTTTGTTTGTTGTTGTTGTTTTACACCTGAACACAAAAGTCTATACCAACAATTAATTTAGAGTGAAAAATTATAACCTAAAATTCTCACTGATTTCTTCAGACCAGTAAACAACTTATGAGAAAAAGACTGACATTTCAAAACTGCTATCAACTGCACGAAACATATTTAGGTACTGCAGACTAAAATAATACAAGTAGACTCACTAGAATTGTTGTACAAAGTGTCTCAAAATATAATGTAATTAATTAATTCTTTACCATTTACAGGGGATATTTCTGCATCACCGGCAGAGACTAGCTGAATGGTAAATGTTTCATTTCCTTCCAGGATGCCGTCTTCTAGTGCACGTATAACAATCAACTTCTGGGATTCAGTCTGGATCACATAAAGATATTTAAGTTGAAAGTAAACAAAATACACTATTATGAAAAAAAAAAAAAAAAGTTTTTCTTTAAGAAATTATGTTTAGTATGCATATATTTAATATATTCTGTAATCTGACTTTTTTAAAATAAGAAATCTCTGATTCAGATATTACATTTTCTTGCAGATTAATACATAGTAAAAATTGCCTCTCAAACATTACATTGCACCCCAGAAATGCCCTGGGTATATTCAACTGAATAGCAATTTAATTATTTTTAAATTATATTCACATGGAAGTTTTCGTCTTAGAGGGAAATTTCTAACCATGATCTTTTCCAACAGAAAGTACATATTCAATATAATGCATAAACTCTAGTAATGTTATTAAGATTATATGTAACAGATCACAACTAATTATTTTCCAATCCACATTTTTGACAGGTGGCAAATGTTTAGAAGAATGTACAAAAAAAAGTAGACACACACATAACACATAACAAACATATGGACATGTTTGTATTCTTGTAAGTATGCACATGTAAGAACTTCAGGAATAAAAGCTACTTCTAAGTCTATCAGCAGAGATGGGCAAGTAAAACTTTGCCAGATACCAGTGCCTTACAAATAAAGTTACATTCCATCTGGTTAAAAGTAAAAGAAATATCAGGTATACCTATCTATTTAATGCAGAGTAGCCTTGTATATGCAGAATAAATTATGCACTATTTTAAAAGACATTTCTTCATTAAATATTTTTGGTAGCCTGTAAAATACAAATATTAAGATGACAACAATATCCAACACTTCAGCTCCTGCTTTAGATCTAAATGAAACTCCTCCTACCCTGAAACTCAGAGTCAAATAACGCTGTCCAATTTGAAAGTCACTTAAGTGACAACAGTGACATTATTTATTTTTTAAATCTGCAAACACTGAACACTCAGTTATCCTTCTTAGCCCTTCAATTTTCCTTTTTGATAGTATGATAATGCAATGGAATAACTGTTTCTGTAATCATTCTTCTCATTCAGTACATTTTTGTTCCTCTTTCCTAATAGTAAAAACAATTCATATTTGAAGAGCCTGTCTTCCTGATGACATTACTGCTTTAAAAGGAGGATGAGAGCTTTGCTTTTCAATCTGAAAAAATGCCAGTTACTGCTAACCCCACTAGTTCAAACTGGCCCTTTGCTGCTGTTACCATATTTAGTAATTCCTCCTTTTACAAACACAAAACAACCATGCAAACACATCCAAGAAGAAGAAAATATTTGTAAATCTAAGAATAGTAGATTGTTTATTACAATATTGGAAATACCTCATTAAAGTGAATGGTACCATTCAGAGGGGTCAGATCATGTCTTGCTGCTTCCTCAAGAATCCATATCACTTTAACTGCTCCCCGTCCTCCTTGACTCCGACTTACAGTGAGCAAAGCAATTGCAGCAGAGTCATCAGGTGTCTGAGGTTCCTTCACTGTCACCTGATGAATAAAGAGGAGGTTTAAGTAAAGTCATCAATACTGATCTGCAAAAAAAAATAATGTATATTTCTATGTATGTGACAACATGAACTAAGGACAAGAGTAAATATCAACAGGAAGATAATAGACATAAGGAATGGGTTGAATTCTGCTAGCAAAGATGAGTCACTCAAGTTATTTTTGTATGCCCTATGATTCAAAACAATTACAATGAGTCACAATCATACACAGCACCAGCAGAATGGAGAGCAGAATCATTCACTGTCGAGCAGTAACATGACAAATGTTTTCTATTTTTTTTTCCAAACTTCCATTTCAATAATACAGGCTATTACAAATCCATTTTAATAATCAACAGAACATGAAAAATCCTATGTGGAACGTCCCGGATTATTAGCACATTGAATTAAAATTTAGTCATGCAGAAGTCTAAGTCTATGCTGCTGTGCTTTCATTGTTGTTATCATCCTACACAGCCAGATGAAGACAAGTACTAATATGCCTTCCATGAAATAATCATCTTCCACTTCAAGGAAAGCTTGCCAAGATCAGTTATGTGTTAATGACACAAACCCACTTTCTTCCTTTTGCAGAAAAGAGTACAATCCAAATCAAACTCACATTCTTTTCTACAAATCCAAATACACCAACAGGGGAGTCATTGGGTGGAATAGCGACAGTTACCAGGATATCATCACCAAGTCTTGCACCACCAGTTACCCTTACTAGGGCAATCTTGAATATTTCAAGGAACTCAACTTCATTGTCATCTATTATTGTAATTTCTATTTCTCCTGCAACCTGGGGAAAAACAAAAACAAACAAACAAACAAACAAAAACTAAGTTTAATTTACAAAAATCTGTTAATTTTTTGAAAAAATGTGAAATGCAAAATAAATTTTATCTAATAATAGATAAAAATACACTGGTTGGTTGTGCTTACTCTACTTGTGTATTTATAATAAGATAACAAAATTTCAAGATTGTAAACCAATCTAAGTCTTGTATGTTAAAACCAGAGGACTGTTCTGGCTTGATAATCAGTAGAACATGCAGGCAGACTATATTGTACTTTAGCCACAATTCTTCTCAAAATGTATATCCTCCTATTGCTTTTCACTTGACATCAACATTTTTTACATACAGAAAGTATTCCCAGGGGAAGCATGATATTTAAAATTGCGCGTAGAATACAACTAAAGGAACACATAGGCTTATTCTGAAAGTTTGTAGGAAAGACGTTATAGATTTTTAGCATAATAGGCTTAATTATTAGAAATTGTGTCACCTCTTGTGAAGGTACCAAAAGACATACATCCCTACCTGGTCAATACTTAGGAACATTCTGTTTATCCATGTCAAAGCACTATAGTAACTCAGAAGAACTATTTATAACCCTAAGGCCACATGATGTTTTCAATGAATGGATGCAAATTGTACTGGAGGAAAATGTGAGAAAATCTTAACTTGCTAACCCAGAGACAATTCAATTTTTAGCAAGTGCATACCTGCCCATCTGCAAATGTAAGGTTTCCAGACGATGGTGTGAAGTCTTCCATGCTAGCAGTTGAATGAATGGCTTCCCAATACAGAGTCGATGTCCCAAATTTCCCAGCCTGTCGAACAACTGGAAGTTTCAGTATATTCTGTGGTGGCGGTACCTCATAACCAGCAACAGTTCCAGTTATATCCTGTAAAATCAACAAGAAACTGCTGAGTGTCAAAGCTTTTACTATGTTTTATTTATTTGCTTGCAGGTAAGAATGAATGAAGAAATATATAATTGCCTGTAAATTGGTCTGATTTTAGCATTGACCCTGCATAGCAAAAGTATGGGTTAAATGACCTTCTGAAGTTCCTTTCAGAATATTCTATGACTTTGATCTTCGCATTTACACCTCCCTTATGAATTTCATACATTAACTGTGAAGAAACGTTCAAGCATGAACTGTTTTGTCTAGTATCTGGTTTATTTGTTCCGGTTCCAGCAGGGGTATTGGACTGTTTTCAAGGTCCCTTCCAATCTCTAACATTATGTGACTCTGTGATTTATCCAGAACAATTTAGTGTCATAAACCCTATAAGAACATTATAGAAAGTAGTCTGAAATTAAGGACTCTCCTGCTGGAATGCAACTTCAAATATTGTTCATTCAGATTTCCTTACCTTTGTAACATTGAAACTAAATATTCCTCTTGCATCATCATTTTCTTCAATTGTTATTTCAGCTATTTCTAACCCAAGCCTCTTCACACTTGGCTGACCTCTAGTGCGAGAATCAACCAGCTGCACATCAGTAATATTGATTATAAATCCTTCCTGTAACTCTGGAACATTGTCCTGGAAAAAATATTTTTAAATGTCACTTTTTTCTATAAAGCACTACAATAAAGATATAAAGTTATAAGGTTTATAAAGTTATAACACATGCAGAAAGATGATCACTTGTAGGTTGCTTACTGTTTGAAAATTCCCAGTACTTGGGATTATATAAGCATTTGTTTGCTACACATCATATGAAAGATAGAGGATATAATTCAGCCTTTGCTGAATTTTAGAAACTAAAGCTGATAGTCAGACCCTGTACCTGTTAAAATGGTAGGAAATACTGCTGGCTGCTACTTCTGTCTCTTATCTGTAAGAAAGCTGGCCAGATTTCAGAGACTAAGACAGTACTTGAAAAGTAATATCTCCATTCTTACTATATTTAAAGAATTTACATATTTTTAGTGAAAAAATAATACATCTCAAACTTCAGAACAAATCTGTTAAGAAGCATTTAAAGTAAAATATATCCTCAAAAAAAAACTGCAACAAGTTGCAAAACCAGCAGGTACCTAAGATATTTACAGTTGTCTCCTCTTTCATTAATATATATTCATTTGGAGATTACAGCAAAGCAAACTACTTGGTTCCTCCCCAGTAGCAAGTACACAAATTATTTGGAAATAAATGACTGCAATTCTTACTAATTTGCAACTATCTGGTGATGCAAGAATCCTTCCTTATCCTCCTCGCCCAGAATGCCATATCATTCTTTTTAAATAGTAGTATCTTTTTCTTAAAAGATATCATAGGCTAAAGTTGTTGTTAAGCTACTCACAGGCAAAATAGTGATCATGACAGAAGTTATTGTTGCATTCTCTGCCATAATGATTGTCTTCTTTTCTATTATATAATCCTCATTCTCTGTTGCTTGGTTGAAGAGGGGAAGCTCAACATTAGGCTTGGCGCTCAGCTGAACTGCAATCTCTCCAACAAATCCTTGTTCACGAACAATTTGTAAAGTAACAGTAGTTGAATTCACTTCTCCTGTTAAAAGGAAGGGGGGAAAATCAAGATGTGATTGTTTTAACTCTTGCCCTGTTTGATTTCCAGCTTGCCTAATTTTACTGGATCTGATTACTAGAATCCACTTCAGCCCTGCTTAGCAATACAACCATACTTGGATAACTCCATGACCCAGAGAAATGAACACGTAGAAGTGGTGTGAGTAAAGACACAGCATGTAAGTTGGGAAAGTATTTCAAGACAGGATCTAGAGGAATAATAATACGCTAAGTATTTAAAGTTTAAAATGCTTGCTACACAAACTTTTATTTCAACATTACTATTTATATTCATTTTTCCTTCAAAACTCCCATCTCATTATTTTCTCTGGACTTTACATGCTTAGAAGATAACTATTAATTCCATACAAAAATATATAAATTTAGAGAAAGCTGTTGTGCTTCTTTCTAATGCTGGAATGAAATGAGATGCACCTATATCACTAAGGCTCAGGTCCCTTTGGGACCTTTTTACCCTTTAGGAAAGAAGATTTACTTTATATACTTATTTTTAAATGAACAACCAAACAACACGTTTAGCTCAAAGTGCTGAGTTTATGACTGGGAAAATTGTAAGAGATAAAAATCAACGGACTTTGTTCTTCAAATCTGTTTCGTCAAAGTAATCACTTGTATTATTTAGATACTACTTCAAAGTTAGCACCCTTTCTGTATGTAATTAAACCCACAACATTTAAAGATGAGAAAAGAAGCTATGCAAAAAAATAAAACCTAAGAACATGCCTTAAATCCTAGCTGAAAGGAAAAAAAATTATCGGGGATGTGGGGACAGGGGTGGGTAACCCCAAGGAATCAAGAATATCCTTTCACAATACCTTCAGGTGCAAAAATAAATAAATAAATAAAGCATCACTAATTGGCTCTAAAATAGAATTGGCAAGGAGGTTTTAGCTGTCCTTTTATTCTGATGGAAAATGTACTTTCCATAGATTTTATTTTTTTCTATGGACAGGATATTAAACTGCCAGCACATTTCAATTGGGCTTTTGAAGTATTAATAGATTATCTTCCCTCTTCTCTCAGCCAGCTGCTGGAAAACCACCATGCTGGAGAGAATGCCAGAGCAATCAGCTGCCTGCACCCCTGGCCCAGCAGGGAGGGCAGAAGCTGAAACACCACTGCAATTCTCCTCTTGGCAAACTGCCTGGCAGATCCTTTAAAATTTCACTTGGTGCCTGGAAGAAAAGCTGACATCATCCAATCAAATGAGGAGCTGACAAGCAGAAAAAGTCCAATTCAGTTTTCTTGAAATATAATTCGCTCTTGTTCTGCTTCCCTTTTTCCCCTGTCCCACAGAACAAAATGTTTCCATTTTTTTACCCAATGCATGAGCAAAGTGTTTTTATGTATATTATTTTAAACAGATTATTAACCTAATCAAATGAGCAAACTTGGCTACGTGGAAGGATTTTATGAGCTAGTGAAATGCAACACAAGATGACAAGATTTTAATAAGTTAGCCCCTACAAAATGGCTAGATAACGTACATATGGGAATTTGACATAGAAATACATAATTAAATGGCATAGTTATGTATTTTTAAGGTATTTCTACTACAAAAATTGTATAGAAAAATGCTACTCTTTAAGACAACCACGTAAACCAATGCTATAAACTTCAATGACATAAACCTTAAAAATCACACATTTTTTCCTTACAATCAAGTAACAGAATTACCTTCTGGCTCTGTGACTTTAACAAAGAGAGAGTCTGCATGCCAGCCAATCACACCATATGGAGAATCGCTAGGTAAAATGGTAAGTACTGCTCTTGCCCTTTTGGGATCAATGACAGCTCCTTTTGTGGCATCCTGAATGCCCACAGTGGTAACGTGAGTGAGGGTGATATCCACAGTCTCTGAAAGCTCTGCAACACTGTCTGCGAGAATTGTCAGGGTGATCGTGGACAGGGCCTGACCTTCTGAAAATGTAATCTGAGGTTGTAGAGGGAGAAATAAAAAAGACAAACTTCTCAGTCATACCAACCAATTTATTCTGTATAGCTCTATCAACAACAACAACAACAACAACAAAAAACACAAAATATTAAGAAAGCATTCAAAAAGAAATATGAGATCCAGAAGAGACAGGCAACATAAAGAGTCACTTTGAAAAAAAGGCTATGTGGTTAAATAGTTTGAAACAAAGATCAGAAAGCAAAAAATGAATTGTCAATCAGAATCGTAACAATCAAAGAGACCAAGCACCCATCTGAGCATAAGTTTGGTGTAATCAAGCTAACTACAGCTATCTTTATTACAAACAGGCACTCAACTCTAGACATCTTTCTTACAGCTGCACTCCAAGTTTAGGAGAAACAGCTCAGTCATTTGAAAATAATTATATATCCTCATTATTACAGAACTGTGAAATGGTTGAGGTTAGAAAGGACATCTGGAGATCAACTAGTCCAACATTTCCTGCTGAGAACAGGTTCACCTAGAGCAGGTTGCTCAGGGCCATGTCCAGACTGCCTTTGAGTATCTCCAAGGATGGAGACTTGGAAAGGACTCGTGAGGATCATCAAATCCAACTCCTCACACCACAGTTCTTATGTTTAAATGGCATCTCCTGTATCATGCCCATCACAGGCACAGGACACAACTCCCCTCCCACCATAAAGGAGGTTGGGTGTATTGGGTTTACATGTCCAGGTTTTGGTATCAGGGAGCTGCAGGGGTGGCCTCTGTGAGCAGAGCCCAGCAGCTGCCCCATATCAGAGAGGAGCCAGCTCCAGCTGCTCCAAAAGGGATCCGCTGCTGCCCAGAGCTGGGCCGTGAGCAACATTGGTTGGGCCTCTGGGTGAGCAGATTGAAGAAAGGGGGAAAACAAACAAACAAACAAACAAAAAACAACAACCTTCTGTGCCACAGCAGCTGGGTGAAGAGATGTGAGAGGAACTTTATTTATTATACTACTGTTATCTCAACCCACAAACTTTTCCATCTTTTTTCTATGTCCTGCTGAGAAGGGAGGAGTAAGAAAGCAAAGGAGTGGAGATATGGCAGCCAGCCAAGGTCAACCCACAACTTATAAATATATCAGAAGTATGATGAATGCATAATATGTAACGACATCACTGCTAATTTAAAAAATGCCTAGTCAGCAGTGCTGTTAAAGTTTTTTTCCCCTTATATAAAATGACTGAGGAATGTTTTGTCCATCTTATATTCTTTTTATTTTTCAATTCAAAGGGCCAGTCACTTGGGTCTCTCCCAAAAACAAAGATGTATTTACAAACACTTATGCTACTCCTATTCCAAACTTTCCACTGAATGACATTACACCTGTACTTTCAGTTCTGTCTCTTCCTACCTGCAAAAGTCTAGAGGAAAATCATGCAGCATCCTCTCTAGATTCACTTTAATCTAGAGTGCTCAACAGTATTTAAATTATTATTATTATTTTGCATTCTTGACTTCCCGTGTTGATTTTTCTCTAAATCTTTTTACTGTACTTCAGATGCCACAATGCAGTATGTCCAGATGCAAAGTTTATTCCTACAATCTTTTAGCCCTTTCTTCCCACAGCTGTGGCTTGTGCTATTCCTCTGTAACCTCAAGGCTCACAGGGCTTTGTGCCTTTACAGACGGCCACTGGGTGGAGTCACTTGACTTAAAGAACGCGGCATCTGTCGACCAGAAGGCCTTTCAAGAGCTTAAACTAATCGAAAACACTGGATTTTTATACGGTTAGAAATCTAAACTGTCTCAGAAATAAGCAAAACTGGGACTTGTGATATTCCCCTAGGTCACTGAAACGCTCGGGTGTATTGTTGTCATCAGGAAGAAAAGCAAATGATTCCTCGATTCCCATCTATGCAAATGATGTGACACTGTAGCTGGATCTCACAGCACGAAGAATGGATGATAGGAACAGAATACTACAGATACACATTTCTACTGCCCAGACAGAATTGCAGTATCCGGTTCTAGAAGAGCAGGAGTGATGCTGTGGTATTATGTGCCAGCCAAAAGTAAGAACTGTCAACATCACAGACAAGGACCAGGAAGCATAAATTAACAGACCAGGACAATCTAATGTGTGCTATCCTTGTTTAGGACCTGCACCTATCATCTGAGGCAATACAGTCAGTGATCCTCTAGTACCAGTGATGTTATTACATACCATTCCAGAAGCTGGGAATACATCACTTGTGCTCCCATTGGCTATCCACTCTACTGTAACTCTTCCATATGTTCCTATTAAGCGTTCAATATTTAAAGTGATTAAGCTGTCCTGTTCCATTTCTTCAACTTGCTTAAATAAAGAATTCTGGAAAACATAAAGAAGCAGAACCGTAAGATTATTTTCTTTTAAATAAAAGTTTTTTTAGGGATCTTGGTATCCAAAGTAGGTTGGCAATATCAGGCATCAATGAACTGGTCTACCATTAAGTAGCCAAGTGCATGTTCATTGATTAAGTGAAGATGACCTAATGAGGTACTCAATACTCCCAGGTTTCATGTATGTCAAGCCTCTTTAACCTAAAGAAAAAAAAATACAAGTTCTAATCTATTTTTTGATTGTAGTATTTTAGGTCAAAACTGTATGAAGCAGGCAACAAATAACTGGAACTTCAAAAGAGATATAAGTTTACTGCTGTTATTTTTCTGTTATCCATCCACCTCACACTAGTTCAGATGCAAGTTTCATTTCAGTGATGACTCTTCTGTTTCATACCTTCAGTATGCATCTACCACATCACTCTCTGGATGTCTTCTACAGTGTTTGCTGATTTAGGAATTAACCAGTCCAGATGCAGCCTTCAGTCTGACATTTTCTCAAAATAAATCAGTTCTGGCAGATTGGCTCACCTCATGACACAACCCAATTAGCATGTTTTTTGGAGGAAAAGGATCTTCTGCGTGTGTTGATCTGCTCGAGGGTAGGAAGGCTCTGCAGGAGAATCTGGATAGGCTGCACCGATGGGCCGAGGCCAACGGTATGAAGTTCAACAAGGCCAAGTGCCGGGTCCTGCACCTGGTGCTCAACAACCCCAAACAGCGCTACAGGCTGGGAGATGAGTGGTTAGAAAGCTGCCTGGCAGAGAAGGACCTGGGAGTAGTGGTTGACAGTTGGCTGAATATGAGCCAGCAGTGTGCTCAGGCGGCCAAGAAGGCCAGCAGCATCCTGGCTTGTATAAGAAACAGCGTGGGCAGCAGGTCCAGGGAAGTGATTGTCCCCCTTTACTCGGCTCTGATGAGGCCGCACCTCGAGTACTGTGTTCTGTTTTGGGCCCCTCACTACAAGAAGGACATGGAGGTGCTCGAGCGGGTCCAGAGAAGGGCAACGAAGCTGGTGAAGGGTCTGGAGAACAAGGCTTACGAGGAGCGGCTGAGGGAGCTGGGACTGTTTAGCCTGGAGAAGAGGGGGCTCAGGGGCGACCTTATTGCTCTCTACAGGTACCTGAAGGGAGGCTGTAGCGAGGTGGGGGTTGGTCTGTTCTCCCACGTGCCTGGTGACAGGACGAGGGGGAATGGGCTAAAGTTGCGCCAGGGGAGGTTTAGGTTGGATATTAGGAAGAACTTCTTTACTGAATGGGTTGTTAGTCACTGGAATAGGCTGCCCAGGGAAGTGGTTGAGTCACCATCCCTGGAGGTCTTTAAAAGACGTTTAGATGTAGAGCTTAGGGATATGGTTTAGTGGAGGACTTGTTAGTGTTAGGTCAGAGGTTGGACTCAGTGATCTTGGAGGTCCCTTCCAACCTAGATGATTCTGTGATTCTGATTCTGTGATTCTGTTTATTGACTTCCCTTGATTAACAAACCAGTAGCATCTATACCATGCTATAAAATATGACATCTGAAAACTGAATTTTTAGTTTGTTGCAAAACCAAGTCAGTAAACTAACATGTTATTCTAAATATAAGGGGATTATAAAAATCTCATAATAGGGAAACACTGTGGAACTTATTTTCTATCATTCTGTGTTCTTTATAATCACATAGCAATGCTACATAGACATTAAAAAATTTCTGACATGTTACTAGAAGACTTTAGAAAAACAATCCTAACACATTCTCCATTTTATTGTTTGTTTCCCATTATTCAGAGATTATATAAACATATATTAATGATTTACCTTATAATTTTTACCTGAGCAAATGCAATGACTCCATAGGCATTATCATTGGAAGGAATAATTATGTTAACAAAACCATGAGCACCAATCTCTGCACCTCCCTTAGGGTTTTTCAGCCACACTGTGAAACATTCTTCCTCCTCTGGGATAGTATCATCAAGGATATTGACAGCTATCACAAATTCCATGTCCCCAGGCTCAAATATCAATTCACCTGAACTAGCATAAAAACACAAATATCAAATAATTATAAATTTAGGATAGCTCTTTAATGATCTTTTAGCATTTTTTCTGGTGCAATTATTGCTTATTTTACTCAGGCAGTAATTTGGGTGAAAGAGAATTTTCTTTACCAAAATGATGATAGATCGATCATAAATTAACTGGGATTAATTATGAAAGCAATTTTATTTATCCTAAATACAAGATTGCTAAAAATGAAGTCATGACTGCAAGTTCTCTCTTACCTCATTTTAAAAATCAATTGTAGGCTGCTTGCTCCACTGCAGCTTATCTTAAACTGTGAACAAAATCTCTTTAGCACTAATGAAATAGGCCACCATACAAACAAACGTAACAGTCTCCACTAACAAAAATGAGTATCACAGAAAAAGAAACGCAAGGTGTCTCAGACAACTTATATAAACAAAAAAAACCTACCTAGGTATAAAATCTGACTGGTTGGAAATGGTGGTCAGTTCATAAATCTGTGAGCTGGAGTTAACGGACAAAGCAATCAAGCTCTTGCTGATGTTCAGAGACTGCGCAGTAACTGAAGTGATATGATCTGCATATGGGGCTTCCAGCATTATAGAGAACTGGTTCGCTTCAGAGTTCCAAGCATACAGCGTTGTTATATCCTTACCAGCTAGGAGGAGATGGACTACATGGAGCAAAGAGGCAGAAAATAATTTTTTAGTGATATATTTAAAAGTTACTGTTTTAATGCCAGAAGTGCTCTTTGCAGAACACTGACTACACTGACTTTTAAGGCCTGATAAATACATATGAAAAAATAAGGACACGCATTTCTGAAATTCCAGCGTTATATACTAGGATTTGAACAAAAATTTTAATTTAAGTCTTACCTAAACCTGAAGGAGGCATGAAGACATGGATATTTCTTACATCATGGACTGGAAGAGACTGGAAGTGTCTAAAAGTAGACTGCCCTGTCTCCCAGACAAAAATTTCAGAAGAATTTCCAGATTCTACCAAGGAACAAAATGACAAAGCTCACATTATTTTGCTGCCTTTTAGTTAAATCACACACTGATGGCCATTCAAAAGCCAGAGTCTGGCAGCTTTAATTATGAAGTGAAACTGACTGTATTATTTTCCTTATTATTTGGTGCATAACTTCGATGCAAGAACATTAAGACTGACATTAGACAACATCTAATTGCAAAAAAAACTGTGGACTGCAACTTTTTAGTAGCCATAGAGACAAAATGACTTATATAAAGCTTGTAATAACATACACGTGTACTTTGCTGACTAGTGATCTGTGTGTGGCACAAAGCTCAGAAAAGCTTAGAAAGAGTGTGATAAGCAGGTAGATTAAACAGAGTTATTATTTCCCATTGTTACTGGGAAAGCATTTCATTTGTTTTGTAAGTATTTGAGAACAAGCACAAGGCTTTTATTTTCTGAGAGAAAAAGTAGAGATTACTTTCACAAAATACTTACTAGGGTTGAATGCTTATTGAGTACTGTCACCCCCCTTCCCCCCCGTGATTCCAATACCTTTCTAAATTCCCTTACCACAAGGACCTTTGCTATCAAACAAGCCATTGTATACTCAGCAAACTCATTCTTTGTTTTCTGCTAAATACCTTTTGCAATAATTACAAAGATATCAGATCCAGAAATCCAGGACTCCATATGCTTTATTTCCTTTGCTGGTACTTGATGAAGCTTCCTAAACTCATTGTTCAACCACTGATACAAGAGCATGTTTTCGCTGGTATTTGACAAAGAAACTAACAGGTATGTAAAGCCTCCTCTAGGAAACAGGGCTATGTCCACAACTCCATAAAGTGGAAGCTGATGATGCAGCACAAATATGTCTTTATTCCACTGGAAAACCTGTGGAAATACAAAAATCTTTTCTTTATATATTCATAATTAGCACCAAGAGAACTGAAACTAAATGACATGCCAAAAAACTGGGAAGATCTTTGGTGAACTGAATTCCTGTATTCTTAGGTGGACTGTACTTTGAAGTAGAAGCCCTCTGGTAAGTAACCACTAATTAACCCTACTGCGAGAAGCTGTGTCTGCTCTTCAGAGGAACAGATTTATGTTCAGAAGCTACTTCTTTGTTTACATGCTACATTTCAAAACTGAAATAACACTAGCAATAAAAACAAACCATATGTAAATTATACACTCAGCTAGAGAGTATTTGTACATCGAAACAAGTCTGGATATTTAACTGTTATAAATTTCCAATAGAAACAAAAATAATTTGTCAGAAATACATGCTTATAGATTTACTTCCTTTCATTATCCTTTCAGAACTAAACAAACTACCCACATTAAAGCCAGAGAAGACTGAAGAATATTCAAACCTGGATGGAACTGGAACTGTTTGTGTGACTCACAATAACCAAATAGTTTTCTTCCTCCACTGCAAAATGTTTCACATGTCTGGTATCCAGAACAGACAGAGTCTGTATCTGCAAGGGAAATATGTTTATCTATATATATGTATGCAAATAAATACATTTTACATTACATTGTATATAGAGAGAAAAAGTATGAGTAGAATGTTAGGAATTCCGAAATTACACCTTTTAAAACTTCAAATATATATATATATATACATAAGCAGCTAATTTACAGAATTAACATAACTTATCATACATTTTCCAGAAAATGTTCTCTGATTTGATTGCTTGAGAATTTCTTCCCCTACTTCCCAGGTAATCCTCCCTGCACCCTCAAATGTAAACATATAAAAAATGTAAACAATGTAAAAAACTAACTGTGACAAACTTAACATCACTGAAGTCATGTAGTATTTTAGGACACAAAACTAACTTCTGTCACACAGAGTGCTTTTTTCTAAAACATGGCCAGACTGGAGGACTTCCCTTGGCCCCTGCCAACCCAGACTATTTTAAGATTTTAAAATTAAAATACATTTACCCACAACAATCTGTGTCCAGGCATGAATGCATACACACTGTTGTTAGAAGCTCCCTGTGTGGCTCCTCCATGAGTAACCACGAGGTAGGAAGAAGCTCCGATTTGGAAAGACACACAACTTGTAGGATTCCACATACTGAAATTCTGTGAGAAGAATAATAATTTAAAAAGTAAGATTGTGACCTAAATTCCTTATTAACTAGCATGTCTGGTGTTCAGAAACAAACGTTTACCTCAACAGGAACAAATACTCCTTTCCACTGGTAGACAGTAGAAAACAAAGCTGGAGGCATACGTAACAGAACACCATACAGGATTTCTCCTGAAGTAAAGAAACACCAACCAGATGCTGAATCTTCCACAAAACTTTGCAAGACAGATAGGACACTGATACCACCCCCTGCAATATGGTAAAAAAAATAAATTAAATTTAAATAAAAACACTATATACTATTATATTTCTCT